>NC_073303.1:173088484-173380984 GCF_027595985.1 Sorex araneus | reverse complement strand
TTGCTGGGCTCTCAGAGAGGGACAGAGGAATCGAACCTGGGTCGGCCACATGTAAAGTGAGCACCCTACTGCTGTGTTATCGCTCCAGCCTCTCACCAGCCAAATACATTAAAATAAAGATAATAAAGAGCTATTCAAAATACTAAATAATAGTATTATTTTAAATATTAAAATTATAAATTTGTTAACAGCTTGATACATATTATCAAATTTCATTTCTCAAATAGTGTTGGACTTTCAAAGATATTTTCCAATACAGTAGATAGATATAACTCCTATTTATTTAATTTTTATTTCTTTGATTATACTAATGTAATTGTTTTCATTTTGTCTGCTTATATTTGCTGGTTTGTAAATTGTCTAATTCCTTCTGTATAAAAACTCATTAACTTGAGTTTTCAGCAACTAAGGCATTAATGTATGATTCTAAGATTTTTGAATATGGCAAGATCTAGTTTTTCCTTATATGTAATAGAAATAGATTGAAATCCTGTGTGTTCTTGATTTTAATGTACTATTTAAAGCTAAGCAGAAAGCACATTTTGTCATTCTGTTTATATGGACCAACTGGTTTACAACAATCTTGGAATTTACAATAATTTACATGTTAGATCACATTCAAACATTTTCAATCAAGATAGATACTCTGTTCACATAGTGACAATCTTTGCTCTAGCTCACTAGTAAAAGGGTTATTATATGATTTTTGATACTTTTTCTTATACCAAACATTTCAGGAACAATATTTCATCTGTGATTTAAAGAATAACCTTAACACACTATTCAGTCATCTGCTTTTCAGTGTCTTGTTTATTTCAAGAGTTTAACTCACGTGCAGAATGTGTGGGTTATTTTTACTAATATTTTCAGTTTTACTGATCTTACCCATGTAGAGCAAAGCAATATATTCTCAATCACATTTTATCTTTAAAAAGCACTAAATGGTTTACTGGTGATAGCTCAATTATTGTTTATAACTTTTTACTATTCAGTTAACTTTGTCTTTGTGTTATACTTAATTTAATTTCAATTATTCTTTTGTTTATCTGTTTGGGGGCTGCACTCTTAGTGCTCAGTGTTTTTTCCTGGCTCTGTGCTAAGGGATTGCTCTAGGTGGGCTCAGAGGAACACATGGGTGCCAGGGATTTGACCTGATTGGCAAACAATCAGGTTAAAGCAAAGCAAACGCACTATCTGTTGTACTATTACTCCGATTACTTAGTTATATCATTGCAGGTTGAAAATATTATAATAATGTTGAGTTTGTGGTATCATTGTTCAAAGGCATTGCACAACTTCACAGCACCACCAAAGTGCTCATGTTCCTCCCCCCCCCCCCCCCGCCTCTGGTCTGACCTTCCCTTTCTCCCAACCATTCACCCATTACGTGTTGACAGACAGCCATGCTGTTGGTCCAGAATCAGACCTTCTTTACCACCACCCATGTGCTTGAGGCCCTCACCAATGTGTTGTGTTACTTCTGATACTTCTGGATAACATCTTCATTCGCTTACCCCTTTCTGCCCAGGTTAGATCCCTTTTACAGTATAGATTTTTAATCAGTTCCCTAGATACATAGACTTTTTAACCTATACCCTTCAATAAGAATCATTTCTCAAGATTTCCAAGAAACATGGACTCAGCACTCTGAAAAAGTCACCATAGCACCGTAGCACTGTCATCCCATTGTTCATCGATTTGCTGGAGCGGGCACCAGTAATGTCCCCATCGTGAGACTTGTTACTGTTTTTGGCATATTGAATATGCCACGGATAGCTTTCCAGTCTCTGCCGTGCGGGCAGGATACTCTTGGTAGCTTGCTGGGCTCTCCAAGAGGGACAAAGTAATTGAACTTGTGTCGGCCACGTGCAAAGCAAACTCCCTACCCACTGTGCTGTAGCTCTAGTCCCTGAAATAGGAAAAGTGAATCAATTCCATCAAGGCCTATCCAGGGTACTGTAGTTATCTTAGTAGCAGACAGTTTGCATCTTGGAGAAAATCATCACTGTTGAGTGATTTTACTGGAAAGAAGCATTTGTAAATATTTTAGAATCAAAAAGGTGAACATTAGTTTAAAAAAAAAGACATGTGTCTATGAATCCAATTTAGGGTTTTCAAGGATGATTATCTGATTATATGCTACAGTTTTAAAAAGTATGGCCGAAGTCCATAAGCCTGGAGGACAGAGAAAAAAAGAACAACAACAACAACAGGAAAACTTTAAAATTTTAGTCTGAGGAGAAGGTTAATAGGCCAAAGACTGGCTTATTAGTAAAAATTTCAGTTATATCAAAGTTTTATAGTTGAGTCAAATGAAATAACCTTTTTCAAATCAATTTTGAAGTAAGAGGACACGGGGGAGGATTGGAAGGAGAGCATGATAAAAGGTCTTAAACTTGGTCCACTTGGCCAGGTCTCCCTTCATCTGACCCCTTGAAAGTGTACTCAGGAGTACTCTTATGAAGTCGTCTTTTCTTTCTACTTATCCCATTACCCTTTCTACCCAGAGTAAGGTCTTACCGTACCAGAGCCATCTCCTACACACTAATGTGAAGCGATATACAGGTATTGCTACCGCAACTTCCTGAGGTTAGGCAGAAAATAAATCAGTTGTCAGCAGTTACCAAGAAGAATTTTTACCTTGTGTAAGGCAGACATTTCTGACATTGGTAGCTGTGAAGCAGGAGAGAGCAACTGGGGGGTAGAGTGATGCATAGAACTATGCATTCTTCTCTCTTCGTGGAAATACCTAGTAGTTACTAGTTAAGAAAAAGTCTACTCGAAAAGCAACACATGCTCAAAATTGCTTCTCAAAAGTTTTGCTCTGGGTCATAATACCCAACTGGCATCTCTAAACTATTTTAATTGATCTCATACATCAGGAAAATGGTTTGTGGTAGGAGTTTCACCAATGTTGATATTTATTTTTAGTTTAAAATAAAATGGGGGTGATGATTATTGTTACTGATTAAGATAATATTGAGAATAGAATAGCAGAATTTTAATTTTAGAAACAAATGAAAGGCCAGGTCTCTCAATGTTCTTAGTTCCATCTTTGATCGCAAATAATGTCACCTTAGGATTTTCATTGGTAACCAAGTACAAGATAATTGCTAAGTGAAGCAATCAATCTGAATTTACAATTATTACTTGTAAAAAGCTATCAATTTTTATAATGCATGTTCTTCTTCCAAACTGTCTCAGGACAATACTAGATATGTTAATTTATTAAGAAACTACTCTTATCTGACATGTAGGGAATTTTAGCTATGTACTAATAAAACAATGAATATAAACAGTGTGTTTCCTAATGAAATGTAAAAGGAAAATATTTAGTTTCACGACCTGGGTTTGGCAATATTAAGGCATGTCTTCCAAAGATGGAAACTGATTAGGACTGTAGCACTGTTGTCTCGTTGTTCATCAATTTGCACGAGCAGGCATTAGTAACGTCTCAATTGTGAGACTTGTTACTATTTTTGGCATATTGAATATGCCACGGGTAGCTTGCCAGGCTCTGCCGTGAGAGTGGAATACTCTCACTCTCGGTAGCTTGCCAGGCTCTCTGAGAGGGACAGATGAATTGAACCCGGGTCAGCTTTGTGCAAGGCAAACGTCCTACCCGCTGTGCTATCGCTCCAGTCCTGATTAATTGATCAAATATTATAATAAAATATCTTTGGAGCACTGGATATTGTGAAGTGACAATTTTTATAAAATTACTTGTCGCGCGCCGCTTCGTCCAGCGAAGAAACACGCAACTCGGAGATCCTTTTGGCTGCGATTTATTCAGGAACTTTCTCATGCGTTAGACAAGAAATCAGGAACGGGATGAGGAGGAAGGAAGAAAGGGGGACGCATGAGGGAGAACCCACTAGCTAGGTGACTTCCCCCCTTATATACCTCTCCCAAGTGTCTGCAGCTGATAGGCTAGTTACACCTTGTGGGCGTGACAGGACATCCTGTTTTCAAAGCACGGTGAAATTAACAAGAACAGCTGTTTAGGAAGCACGGTCCTGTGGAGGCTCTCCACAATTACTAAAGATCAGTCTGTTATTTTTATATGTTAGTCGTTTAGTTTGTATAGGCTTTTAGTAGCAGATTGTATCTGAAGCAATGCTTTAGTCATTTTTCTTGGTTTCAGCCTTGTTTTTAATACTGACATAAGAAAGTATACCTAGCCTCAATATTGACATAGGAAATGGACTTATGCTACTCTTAATTTAATGATTTTATGTTTAAACTTTCAAATAAATGGTAATAAGTAGAAGGGTCAATTTTAAACACCATTTATTAAAGGGAATCAAAATCTTCATCTTTAAATTACACAGTTTTTTCCATAATTAAAGTATAGATCAGCTCTTAGTTTCATATTTCCATTAATTGATATTAGTGATTCTATTGAGATTTTTAGCTAGTGTAAGATTTTAAATCATGGTGTAAAATCATAATGCACAAATTATATATTTAATTGTGCTGAACTTAAATTTTATTTTTTTAAGTTTTCATATCACAAGTTAACTTTTAAGAGTATTAGCTCTGTGAATAGAAATAAAGGACAATTTGCAATTAAAGTTAGAAATTGAAATGTACTTATCTTGTAGCACTGTAGCACTGTAGCACTGTCCACCTGTTGTTCATTGATTTGCTCGAGCAGGCACCACTAACCTCTCCATTGTGAGACTTGTTGTTATTGTTTTTGGCATATCGAATAGGCCCTGGGTAGCTTGCCAGTACCGACTAAAAATGGATTTCATTAAAAGAATATATTTTTGTTACAATAAAGAGGAAAGATGCAAAATAAAATCTATAGGTCTAAAACACTACTTGTTAGCTAACATAATAATGTATAAAACCATATATTTCACAAACATATTGAAATTTCTCAACCAAAGTTTCCAGCCAACAAGAACTGAATCAATAAGTAATTGAACATACATGTAACTGTAATATTGTTTATAAAAATTTTTCAATCATGGAAAACTATATATGCAATACTTTAATAATAAAGTCAGTAAAAGTCATATTTATGGTAGGTTTGATCTTAAGTCAGACATCATTAGTTACTTGCCTCATTTTCCTTAGTCTGATTTGGGGGTGGTGGGGAAGAATGGCCAGTAAAACACTCTCCTAACCTGTTCCACAATCACTTTAAGACAATAACAAGAGATTCCCACTGAGGATTTTTGGAAAGCTTTTACTATACTGTCTGAGGCATGCCCCTTCTTGCTTGATGCTTTTTCTCCTAGGTATTTAGGGGCATTCATTTTTGCTTGAATGACATTGCCACAATGATAAACTTGCAGATAAAGGATAGAGGCAAAGAAAGAGAGAGGATTGCAGCCCTGGAGGCTCTACAGCAGCCCTAAATTACCTTGTACTGCATTTGTTATGTCAAAACATATTAACAAATTTGAGCAGGGGGAAAGGGAGGAGGAGAAAAGAACCTGTGTTTCTGCTTTGCCTCTGTGGTAATTCCTACTGCATGTTTCTGAGCACAGTGCCTAACAACTACAGATCAAGGTAGTATAAGTAGCTAGAATAGATATAGGTAGAGGTAAAAATAGCAGGGAAATAGATAAATAAATAGAAGAAAATATTCAAACATCAAGTGAAGTAATTGATGAGTTTTGTGTTTGTAGACAATCAGAAAAGTCTGTTTTTCCCATGATATATATTTAAGTTTTATAAAACAATATATCACTGTCATCCCCTTGCTCATCGATTTGTTTGAGCGGGCACCAGTAACATCTCTCACTGTAAGACTTATTGTTACTGTTTTTTGGCATGTCCAATATGCCATGGGTAGCTTGACAGGCTCTGCCGTGCGGGTGCGATATCCTCGGTAGCTTGCAGGGTTCTCTGAGAGGAATGGAGGAATCGAACCCAGGTCATCTGTGTGCAGGGCAAACAAATGCCCTACCTGCTGTGCTATCAGTCCAGCCCATATATCATCATACCGTTGATGGGTGGAGGAATCGAACACGGGTCGGCTGCATGAAAGGTGAAATCCCTACCACTGTGCTATCACTTCAGCTAAAACAATATATATGTTGTCAAAATAATTGTGTATGTCAAATAAACCCTTTATAATTTAAGAACATTTAACTGAAGCATATTTATAGTATGGCAAAACTTCAGATTTCTACATATTTTTATAAAAATTAGACTGCATACCAGATGTATTTAAATATAGAAAAAATATAATGCCTTATATACTGAAGAATGTATATTAGGAAACTGATAATATTTGGACTAAAGGTGGAGTTTGTTCAAACAAAATAACAAATTTATGAATTTACAAAAATGAACAAATGTAATCAGAGATACAATGCTTTTTCTATGTCCTTTCATAGCTTGTTTACAGACTTGTTTAGTTTAACAGAGAGGCTCACAGCACATTAGGCTTAGTAACTCTCGAGAACAATTTGCTTCTAAGTATATGTGAGTGAGGTGTCAAGGTGAGAAGAAAGTGGGTTATTATGTTGATCAGCCCTCTCAGAAGTGATTCACAAAACAGTCCAAAGCAATAAGGTGATTCTCCGAAACATGTTCTTTATTTAGCTATGATTGCTCTCTTATAGTATTAATATTCATGAAATGTAACATGCTTCGGTTTTTGTCATAAAGTGATACAGGTAGTGTATTGCTCTCACACTCACCATTACCTTTTAGTCACATAGCAGTGTCTCCAACTCTCTCCGAGCTTTTGAAGAGGGCTGTTCAACAATAAATTCATGGAAAAGCTGCCCAGTAATCGTTTCTGCTTTTCAACTTGTGTATGACTTGTAATTGAAGGTGATTATTTGGTCTACTGGGGAGGTCAATAAATAAAAATAACCTTAGATGGGATGGTATATTTTTAAATTTTTTTAAATCAAATCACCATAAGGCACACAGTAACAAAGTTGCTCATGATAGTTTTATTTATACAATGTTCCAACACCCATCCCTTTACCTGTGGACATTCTGCATCATGAATGTCCCCAGTTTCCCTTTCACCAACCCCAGCCAGCCTGCCTCTCTATGAACCAGGCACCCCCCCCCCCTCTCTCTCTCTTGTAGGGCATCATGGCTTGTTGGTTTGCAATACAGGTACTGAAAGGTTATCACAGTTGTCCCTGTACCTACTTCCAGTACTCAGTTCTTCTTCAGAGTGGTCATTTCCAACTATCATTGTCAAGGTGGTCCCTTCTCTATCAGAACTGTTGTCCATCTACCCCATGTCCCACACTACCACAATCACTTGTAGTAGGTGGGTGATGTTTAACCATTACAGAAATATTCCCACAATGGCAAAGGTTAGAAGTCTAGGAACATGAATTTAGTAGGATTGGTTTCTGATGTCTTTTTGGAATCCATATAGATTATTTTCTTGTCCTATACTCACATGTCCATCAGTAGTGAGTTTTGGTATGCATCCTTGGTGCTTGTATAAATTCATAATTTCTTCTTATGAGAATAGCAGTCAAATAAACTGACTCTCAACTAACCTCTTGAAAGCACTATGTTCAAATATAATTAGATCTTGAAGTACTGGGAGTTAGGGCTTTAAAGGGTTGTGCAGAGAATTAAAAGAGCCTGCAACAGAACACATTGTGCAGAGTGTGATGTAGAACACAGTCAAGGTAAGCAAGGGGGGATGCTGATTACTGTCTTGGCTGAGTAGCATAAATTGTACAAAAAGATATAACTAGGTTAGAGACAAATGAAAATTAGAAATAAAATCCAAAACAAAATAGCACTGTAGCACTGTCATCCCATTGATCATCGATTTGCTCCAGCAGGCACCAGTAATGTCTCCATTTTGAGACTTGTTGTTACTGTTTTTGGCAGATTGAATATGCCATAGGTAGCTTGCCAGGCTCTGCCATGCTGGTGGTGTATTCTAGGTAGTTTGCTGGGCTCTGCCATGCTGGCGGTATACTCTAGGTAGCTTGCTGTGCTCTCTGAGAGGGACAGAAGAATCAAAGCCAGGTCTGCCAGGTGCAAGGCAAACACCCTACCCACTATGCTATTGCTCCAGTACAAACAATAGTAAAGGATCTACATTTTCTAGAGTTAGATGCCATTTTTGCTATCTTTTTTTCAAACTACCAGAAAGGGTACTAATCTAATTGAAACAGATGGTTCCTTCTGCATTTTTAAAAAGCAAGCATTATATTTTAGAATATTTCAGAAAACATGAAAGCATACTATCCTAGCATTTTGAGTTTTATATCTGCCACTGATAATCTCTGATATTGTGGTGGATACTTAATTTTATTATTCATTTGATTCTTTATCCATGAACATAGGATATATCTCCTTTGAATAATTCATGTAAGATTAAAAATGTGACAATGAATATCAAGAACAATATACATCACAGAATTTAAAAGATATTAACTAAGTTTTACCTGCATCTTCACATTATATAAATTGCATCCTGTGAAAATGCTTCATAAGTCATGTGTGTCTTGAAAAATGAAGAAAACCGAAGCAGTATAAACTTGGTTCGTCAGAGATATGAGGATGTTTAGTAACTTGGCAACATAAAATATTGAGAAACCAAAGTTAGGATAGACACATTGAAGAACCTGGATAGACATATTGATTTTATTTCCACCTAATCTTAAATAATGTGTGGTGTACATGGAAGAATATTGGCAGAAACTACAGTTTCCGGAAGCTGTTAGTAGTGCCCGATCAGTCTCCAAAATATTAATCAAAAGAAATTCTTGCTCATCCTCAGAGAACATGAAATTGTTCATTTCTTTGAATACCACCCCAAATGTTATGTGGTAACCTGGAAGGTCAATATGAATGTCTTTTCATGGAGCTTTGGGCTTGTTTGTGGATGCTTCTAGCTTCTTACTCTCTGTACTTTTCTAGGCATTTGCCTAATGGATTTGGGGTATTGACAGTTGTAGACCCACGGATTTGAGCAGTGGAGAGTAAACACCTAAATGTTTGTGTGTTCTGTACACACACTAAGAAAGTAAATGTGGGTGTCTTTTAAAATCATGAACAACTGCAATACAGAAACTCAGGTTAAGGCAAAGACTAAATCATCCTCTACAACAGGAGAACAAATAGGCACAGAGCTTACTGATGCTTGGCCATTTTCTCATTGTCTACTGCCTTATAATTCTAAAATATTGCTCTTTCAGTTTTGTGGGCATTTGGAGCTTGCCATCCTTTGCTATCCTAGAAATGCTTCGAAAAATATAATTTCGTTCAGTAGATAAACCTCTGAAAATTTGTGTTTTTCACAAGTTTCATTGTTAATTGCCCAATACCTGCCAATTCGAGACATGAAAAATAATGCTCCAAACTTGAATGGCTTTCCTTCTATTTCTTTTTATGTTTGTGCCTCATTAAATTATAATGCAGGAGAAACTGCGACATAATAAAGGCACACAAAGATGTATTGGAAAATCATAAGGAAGAAAGATGAGATGACAACTATTAAAGGCTGGTAAAGATGATAACAAGGACAGTATAGATAGGGAAACAAATGAAAAGAGAAATTATCACATTATTAAGCTCCCTTTTCCTTGTGAGCATAGCTTGTCTCAAAGTAACTGGTTTCAAAATAATATATTTACTTTTGTGCATATATTCATGCATGGCATCTGCATGAATTTCCGCTCATTCATTAAACCAGGTATATTTGTTTAGATCATGTTAGCCTTCGGTCATTGAAAAAAGAATTAAAAAAAAAGCCATCTAGAAAAGCCTGGCACATAACGAATGACTTTATAAACAAGCTCTATTCTCCTTATCAGATAAAAACAATCCAATTATGGTAGGGAAATGAAGATACTTTCTTCAAGTTGTAATAATATTTTACACTTAGAAAAATATTTGACTATATTTTATGAGAATAGCATTTGGTCAGACTTATTATTTAAGAAGCAAATAATACTGATGAGCAATACAATGACAACAGAACAGCCTTCTCCACAAAAATGCAAATATCTTATCCTGCACTTTTAAATAACTGTGTTCAAACGGTGTAAATTTGACCTTTTGATCTTTTGAAAATTCTCTCACATCCTATCTTTTGAAAATGAATAAGTAACTTGAACATGAACATGTACTGTATTAACTTAAAAGCGTAATTTTATACAACAAATTTATAGAAAAGATTCATTCATAACATCCCAAGAATACAGTCTCTCTCAATATATGTATATATATAATGCATATTTTAATTTATAGAAAATTTAGATTTGAAAATGGCATTACCTGTCTGATTTTCACTAATGGCAACGCATTCAAAACCAATGTAAAAGATTTAAAAATTGTACTTTCTGCTTTGAAGTTCTCCCTAACTATTAATGGCAATGTTTTAAACTACATAGAAAATGCATCTCCAAAGAATGCTGCAAAGATTAGTGATAAAGTGCTTGACAATTTTTATAGTCTAGAATGCCATTTTTTTTTCCGCTCTGAAAGAAGCTTTAACACCAGGAATTATTCTCCTACTGTTACTGTCTTTTGGTTATTTTAGTACTATGCCATCACAAGAGAAAGCTGACATGATTGGAATGGTGGTCCTTTCATGCTTTTTCATTTATTTTATTCTTTTTTATTTTGTGACAAGTAATGTTCAGAAATTCTTTTGTATCATTGTTTAAGTGAGGTTCAATAACTACCAAAACAAAAATTTTGATTATCTTTCAATCTGCTTCCACTCAACAAAAGGTATTTTGTTCAACAAAATCTTATTGAAGATTTGAATTTAGATTGAAAAAAAAAAGCCTGTTAACTGTTTTTTTCAAAATGAAATTACTTTTGATTTATTTGAATATTTGTTTTATGCTAAGAATGTAGACAGGAATATATTCTACCAGTATATTGGCTCAAACATTTTAAAATGTGAGTTTTAGGAATTAATTATAGATTATTCTGGTCATCTTAAGCAAATCATTGATTTGCTTAAGTTCTGTAAAAATTATTTCATTCACATACTTTTTCTTTTCCTCTGGCATAAGTATGAAGCAATCACACTACATTTATAATATTTATTATTTTATATTCCTGTTTGGTTTTCTAAATGCACCATAATTATAGCAAATCACTTCTATTAACAAATATTAATTTAGTCGATACAATATGATAACTAGTTCATTATATATAATGTTTGAATGTTACTCTCTCTGTAAGGATTTATAAATTTCTCTTTATAATCTAATTCACTCTCACATATTTATAAATATTGTGCGACATGTGAGTTTCTGAAATCTTCTGATTACTCTTGTTGGTTGCCTCAGGGACAAACTGAAAGTGTCTCTGAAACAGTCGATCAGGGTATTGCTACAAGTGACTAAATTTAGATAGCATTTCTACCATATAGAATATTGCATAAAATTATTATTGTGAAAGACATTGTGAATGGCTCCTCAAATCATACCATTATGTATTCACTTGCCTTTGGTGTAATAGATACATATTAATATTTTAAGTCATCTCATTGATGCTTATGTTGAAAAGAAGGTAATGTATACACATAAACAAGCTGAGAATGTCTATAAGAAAAAAAGAAAAAAAATTGAAAATATTCCCAGAATAGAGCAAGTTCATATTTTTTTGTAAATTAATTAACTATAATGTCATAATTTAATAAATTTCAAAAATAAGTGTAAATTTAAACATATTCTTCATCCCAAGGAAATCTGCTTTCTATGTTCTCTCTCATAAATGGTGCTTATCCAGAAAAATAGCACTCTAAAGTGTTTTATTCTAAATAAAATACTTAAAGTCATAAAACTAAAAGCCTTTGTTCTATTTATAATTCAATCATTGTCTCAGCACTTTTCTGAATAGCACTTTTGACTCACATATTCATAAATACTTTATCAAAATGAAGTCTAAAACTGAGGAATTGCATTATTTTAGTGGGTTAGAGCAGAATTACTTCAAAATGAATGGAGTAATGTCATAATTAGATATATGTGAATTGACAAATTTGCTATTTGAGAGAGAGTATTGACCCCAAAGGAAAATATCTGAGACTGAATTTGGAAAGAATCACTAAAATAAGGGAAATTTCCTATTCAAGAATTTGTATTAAGCCTCATGCTTGTTGTGGCAGATTATATATTTATATATTTTAAATGCCTGCAATTTCCTCTTGCATATTACCTGTTCTTTTCAAGTTATTTGCCACTCTTCCCACTGAGAATTGAGCATTTTATTTTCTCACTATCTGGGCAGAAGTTCATGATTTGTCTGACAAATATAATGTGCTGAACTAATGCTACTTGAGTTTTGAAGCTAGGTAATGAAAATAATAAAAGAGACACAATGTTGTTCATTTAGAATTAAACCAGTAGTATCAGGAAGTCCAATTTACAACAAGGAAAGAGCAGGTAGAAAAACTGATATTTTTCTTCAACAGCTATCAGCATCTCTCATATGAATGTGAGATTGACATATTTTTACCTTTCTTATAAACTTCAGGGAAATTTTAGGCCTGGATTTTTCAACCTTCTTAGCAAGGCCAGATGAAACATAAAACTAAAAGCAAAAGTTCTTTCTAAGCCCAGTGAAAAATTTCTAATCATGAACCCAATAAGTTGTTTTATGCCATTATGTTTTAATTTTACTAATCTGAATAATCTGTTACATGTCATTAGTGACTAGTAAGCCTACCTCTTCTGAAGGACTAAAATCAATGGATGCAATGGTCAGAGCCAAGTTGCTGGATGATTTACACTTAATAATTTATTCACTTACATATGTAATTAGTTATAAATTGAATAAAACTAAACAAAATCAATAAATACTCCTACTATTTGCATTTTTATTCTATGGTTGTGTGTATTCCTATTTCTATCTGTTCTATGGCTTACCATATATTTGGTTAGGAACTCTTAGGCAGGCAGAGTCCTTCCAAGTATTGGAGCTCAAATCGTCATAAAGTGCCATAATTGTCCCAGGAAAACACTTAGCTGTTTCTTACACTTGCTCAAAGAATGTTTCTTTGAACCTGAGGCAATATTTATCTTAAAAGTGGCTGTAGTCATACAATTTTCTGCTCCACGGATGGATCTGGAGAATATCATGCTGAATAAAATGAGTGAGAGGGAGAGGGTCAGACACAGAAAGATCTCACTCATATTTGGGATATAACAAAATATAGTAAAGGAATAACTAATGCCAAAATGCAATTGACAGGAGAAACAAAGAGCATCAGCACTGCTTCTTAGTATAAAGCATGACACTAGGGGAAGAAAGAATAACAGGGAAGCAACCACCAGCTAATTGTAGAGGGAAGTCTTCATTCTGAAAATGAACTAGATGCTGAAATGAAGTGCAGTGATATGCATGATTTTTTCTCAGTGATAGTATTGTCAATGCAGTAGGGAAGGGGGGGAGATTTGCCCTATGGAAAGTCAAGGGAGAGGAGGGAAACTGGGGACATTATGCCTGAAACTCAACCATGAATAACATTGGTACATTAAAATTCGTAGTAGTTTGAATTTCTTCTTTGAGAAAATTTCTGTTCATTTCCACCCCCCATTTTCTGATGGGCTTGGATGTTTTCTTCTTATAGAGTTCAACCAGTGCCTTGTATATCCTTGATATCAACCCTTTATCAGATGGGTATTGGGTGAATATCCTTTCCCATTCTGTAGATTGCTTTGTATTTTGGAAATGTGAATGACTAAAAGACACATAGAAAATGCTCTACATCACTAATCATCAGGGAGATGCAGATTTAAACAACAACAAGATATCATTTCACACCACAGAGACTGGCCCAAATCCAAAAAAACAAAAGCAACCGGTGATGGTGTGGATGTGAGAAGAGAGGGACTCTCTTTCACTGTTGGTGGGAATGCCGACTGGTTAAGCTCTTTTGGAAAACAATATGGACGATTCTCAAAAAATTAGAACTTGAACTCTCATTTGATCCAGTAATACAACTCCTGGAAATATGTCCCAGAGAGGCAAAAAGGTATAGTAGAGATGACATCTGCATTTGTATGTTCATTGCAGCACTGTTTACAATAGCCAAAATCTGGAAAAAACTGGAGTGCCCAAAAACAGATGACTGGTTAAGGAAACTTTGGTACATCTACACAATGGAATACTATGCATCTGTTAGAAATGATGAAGTCATAAAATTTGCATAAAAGTGGATCAACATCGAAAGTATCATGCTAAGTGAAATGAGTCAGAAAGAGAGAGACAGATATAGAAAGATAGCACTCATCTGTGGAATATAAAATAACAGAGTGGGAGACTAACACCCAAGAGTAGTAGAGATAAGGACCAGCAGGTCTGCCTCACAGCTTGGAAACTGGCCTCACATGCTGGGAGAAAAGGCAGCTGAGACAGAGAAGGGAAAACCAAGCAGAAGATGTTGGGAGGACCCATTGGGGTTGAAAGATGCGTGCCGAAAGTAGACCATAGAACAAACATAAAGGCCACTCAATACCTCTATTTCAAACTACAACACCCAAAAGGAGAGAGAACAAAAGGGAATGCCCTGCTGCAGAGGCAGGGTAGCGTGGTGAGGGATGGGGTGGGGGTGGTGGGAGGGATATTGTGACCATTGGTGGAGGAGAATGGGCATTGGAGGAGGGATTAGTAAATGATCACTTTATGACTGAAATGCAAACACGAAAGTTCATAAGTTTGTAACTGTACCTCACGGTGATTTACTAATAAAATTTAAAAAAAAATTCATAGTAATTCAATTGAAAAAATAAACAAAAAATACAACTTTTAAAATAGTTTCTGAAATAGTTTGTTCCACTTTGGAGAATTACTGTATTCTTTCTTGAACACGTATTTTTTTTTTAATCCCGCACATTTATACAATTTTTAAAATAAAATTTATTTGCTTCCCTTAAAAAATTGGACATAATTAAATTTTAAAATATTCTTGAAATGCTCTAAATGCTATCTAATACAAGTCTCCTCTGTGGTAATGTTAGATCATATATAGAGCTGAGCACATATCAGTTCTTCGTATGCCATTTCACATAGCATATGTATACAAGACCGTTGGAATAGAAAGTATTTGAATATTTGATTTAACCAAATTAGATATTGAAAATATTTTTAATATTTTGAATCTTTTACTTTTTCCAACTGAATTCTTAAAATTAATTTTAAAAAGCAACCTATAATAATTAAGGAATACATGTACAGAAATCAGAATCAGAGTACAATGTAGTTTAGTATTGCCTATACTGTGATTGTTGATGTGTATTTTGGATGAACTGAAAATGGAAACTTCTTTAGTTCCATGTAACACTTTGCAAAATGGTTTCCTAAAGAGACAGCTTTTGTTTGTTTGTTTTGTTTTTATTTCTTTTGTTCTCACAATGAATTTTCTTTCAGGAGTATGTTAATTGGAGCCTCCATTCTAATGATTCAAGCAGCAACAATTACACAAACTGTTTTTCTTTAAGCAATAAAAGACCCTGTTAAAAATATTTCCCATAAATATCTTAACATTATTCTGTTGTAGTAACTAAATAATTATTGCTAACAACACAGTAAGCCAAATAAGCAGTTTAAAATGTATTTTAGCTATTATTAATACTTAGATGTGAAGATGAGCTTCTGAAGATGAGCAACTGGAAGAATAACATCATGATCAGAAATGGGCAGAAGTTATCCTTAATGACCAATTTTTTAAAACTATACTTCAGGCAAGGAATATTTTAAAAGTACTTTACTCAGAAAGACAGAGAGAGACAGAGAGAGAGAAAGACAGAGAGAGAAAGACAGAGAGAGAGAGAGAGAGAGAGAGAGAGAGTAGAGCAAGTAATGCCCTTTCCTGGCATATGATCAATCCAGGCAATCCATGTTAAAATTCTCAGCACCACATAAGATCCCCTGAGTTATTTCAGGAATGATCCCTGAGAAGAGACACAGGAGTAAGTACAACTAAGTACAACTAAACGAGAGCCAAATCCAGTCCTATTCCCTACACCACACATATTTTTTACTCAGAAAATTATTAGAGTAGTTTATTTTTTTAAAACATTAACCATGCTAAAAATTGAATCTTTGAAAAATATTTAGAACACATACACAAACACACATATGTATGATATTCTTTGCATGTGCCCACACATAGTATTTTGAAGTTTATCTTCACTATTTTTAACACTTTAAAACTCTGGAGCAAAGAGTAAAACTTTTAATATCTTCCCATAGTTTAAATATTTCTGAGGTTTGCAATAGATGCAGATACACTAATCGGGATGGTTAAATTTTTAAAGGGTTGAAATGCATGAATTTCTGATTTCACATCAACTGTAAGTCAACAGAGACTATAAACAACTTTTCCCATCTATATATTTCAATTTCATTGTCTTTGAACACAGAAATTTTCGAAAGACTGAGTTGTCACTTAGGCTAACTCAGTTATTTCTTCATGCACAACAAATTATTTATAGAAATAAGAAACTATTTTGTCTAACATATTTTATTTTGCTGAAAGCAATGTTCATAAATTACTGTTATTTAATTTTTTTCTTTATTTTTTATTGTCTTATGGTAACATTTGGGTAATTTTGAAGATAATAAATGATTGTGAAAGCAGTTAAAAAATGTGTTGAATGAGACAAGTGAATGTTTCATTCAACTGTTGTGTCCCCAGAGTTTAGGGAAGAAAAACAAGTTAGAAAAGAATTTGCATTACTATTCAATGAGAAGTAATGCAAATTGAGATAATTTAATTTGAAATAATTTTATGTGGAAGATAAACTGAGAAATGAAAGAATAATTTACAAACACTGATGACAAATGGTGTTGTAATTAGAAAGAACATGTTTATCAAAGAATGTTTCTAGTTTGGAACATTTTTAATATGTTTATGACATTGGAGTTTGTATTAAATACTGAAAGAAGTATAAAAATAGCATAAAGAATGATGTATGACTCTGTGTATATTTAATTTTTTCCCTTGCCTTCTTCTCTATTTGGGTGATTAAATTTTTTTTTTTCATTCAGGTAATGTTAGTTCATGTTACTGTATATGTTTTCAGGTGTTCTTTCTAACACCTCTTCAGAATTAAGTTTACACACTTTATCTACCAGCAAAGTGCTAATAATTTTGAACACCATCTATTGGACATGCTTCACACTTTATTATTCCTAATTCTAGAAATCTAACAGCCTCAGTTTTGTGCCCCATCCAAGGGTTAGCTCTTAACAGATAATGAAAGATCTGCGCCTACCGATTTATATTTTTGTTAATATAGTTATTTCAATAAATCTATAAATACTATTACAGAGGCCCATATAAGGCAAAATGAATAATAAAAAATATGAGTAGAATATCAAGTATAAGTATTTTATTTTTTGGTTTTTGGGTCACACCCGGAGATGCACAGGGGTTACTCCTGGCTCTGCACTCAGGAATTACCCCTGGCGGTGCTCAGGGGACCATATGGGATGCTGGGAATCGAACCCGGGTCGGCCGCATGCAAGGCAAATGCCCTACCCGCTGTGCTATCACTCCAGCCCCAAGTATTTATTTTTAACCTGTTGTGAAAGCTATTAATATGCCCTGGCCAGGACTTTGCCCTACTTCCGGTGCCTGACATTAATAGAGCCATTAGTCAGGAAAGAAAAGACATGTCAGATGAAGGAGGGAAGTGCTGAATGAGGATTTGTGGAAATTGATTGACACCTGTCGTTCATCGCTTCGCTTCAGCGGCCACCAGTAACTTCTCCATTGTGAGACTTGTTGTTACTGTTTTTGGCATATTGAATTCTCCAGGGATAGCTTGCCAGGCTCTGCTGTGCTGCCAGGATACTCTCCGTAGCTTGCTGGGCTCTCTAAGAGGGATGGAGGAATTGAACCCAGGTCGGCAGCATGCAAAGCAAACACCCTACTTGCTGTGTTACTAAAAAGGAATTAGAAACGGTGCCTTTTTCTCATTTCCTAAAACCTTGATCATCTGTTTCAGACAGAAAGAGTATGCTAAAGACCTTCATTAGCAGAGTGGTATGCATTTCTGATTTAGGACTTGTGGATAATAAAGAAGTAACAGAAGCTGGCAAAGTTTCTGTCCAAGTGCTATTACAAAAACAATAGTATGAGTTAGCATAATTGGCAATTATTATAAGCAGCATTCCATGTCGATTGAACTGACAGTCATTTCAAGGAGGTATATAAATTTCTTGGTGGGTGACGGTGAGAGTAAAAAAAAAAAAATGACCCGTGTAACGAAAGTCTTTAGTGCTTCAAAGTTTAAGTTAATAAAAAAATAAAATTTTAGTTTTAAAACGAAGGGCTAACATTAGGAAAAAATTTAAAACTAACTATTATGGAAATATAGAGTGAAAGAGTCATTCTAAAATAGCACCCCTATTTACCTTACATATAAAAAAGGAAGGACCTGCTGTGGACCTCAGTTCAACCCATAGTACCACTGGGTATGGTTCCTTGAGTGACCCCTGAGCAGAGAGCCAGAAGTAAGCTCTGGCTTACTTACATACAAATATATAGCCCAAACCCTCTTCTCTAGATTATATATATAACACTTAAACATGGAGCCCCCCAGAGATCAGGCTCAGAGGGTTGCCCTCATTATTTGCATCTAGGATACCCAGTCAGAAAACAGAATTTCAAAGTCTTCCAAGCACCTCAGGGAACAATCCTGAACACACAGCTGGGATTTGCCCTTGAGCACTACCAGGGGCAACCCCAAAATAAAGCCCAAGCCAGAGAGAACATAATGACAGCTTCACTTCTACCTTTCAATTGCATGAAAACTTCTATAATAGGCCATCCTAAATGGATAGAGAACTAAGTCATCTTACTTACACACCATAAAGTTCAAGATTTCTTACTTTTTATATTGCGGTGGAAATATTTTTCAATAAGAAACTGAATTTCCGATCACTTCTTTACTCTGAAGTAATCGTCTGACAGCAGGCAGGTCCTAGGCAGTTTTGCCTTTGCTGCAAATATTTTTGCTATAAGCAAATTTTATTTTTTTCTGAGCAATATCAGAGTAAGACCATTTTTTCATAAAGAAGTGAAAGCACAAAGCATGAAAGAGTTGATCATTAAGGTTTCAAGTTTTAGGGTCAGATGCAATTCTTCATAATATGCGCGAGTGTGCGTGCGCATGCACATATATATATACACACACACACACACACATACACACACACACTCACACACACACACACAGCACCTATAATTTTTTCAGATTTCCCTGGAAGTGCAGTGAGGGGTAAAGATATATTGCTATTTGATCATAATATAGACCTGATATGATAGCTATGTATATCTGTACTATGTCTAAAATTTGTGACAAATATTCTCTCTGTATCATATTCCCACTATAAAATTTAAAAAAAAAACCCAAAAAACTCCATATTAAGAAATGTAGGCATCAGGATTTGTACAAACAATTTTTACGCCAAAAAAGTAATCTGACTTTTTTTTTTCGAACTTATAATGTCGAGCGATAAGTTAAAAAAAAATTAAAGAAATAGGTACTATATCTAAATTAGCAAACAAGAGTCTTAATGTATTATTTCAGAGATTGTTGTAAATTTATAGCTTATTTTTATTTTCCATATTCTGGTCAACTTTAGGTTTAGATGGTGGGAGGGATGAGCATATTCACCTAAGATTTTACAAACTAATATATTATTGTTTTCTAGCATACCATGTCTTTGCTAAAAGTAAACTGTCAAACCAAACTGTCAACATTTCTTTACTTTCTGTGTTCATCTTTTATGGCAATGTCTGTTACAGTCAATTAGTAATGTTGGGGAAAATGATTGCAGTGAAAATTCTTGTGATAAAGAACTTAGTAGTATTCACTAATCTTGAATTTTGCTGTCTTCCCATTTATCCTGTACCAAATACATTGTTACTTATCTTACGATATTTAAATAAAATGATACAAGTAAAAATTTAATTAGGAATTTGATATCATCATGAGTAGATGTTTCTAGCTATTTACTATGGGCTAATAATTTGAAGCATTCTTTAATAATGTTAAAGTGTTAGAAGGAATTCTGAAACTACCATTTTTTGTCATTTAATGTATATCTTTCATTTTATAGAGGCCAAAAACTGATTTTTAGGACAGGCACATAAGTAAGCGTTATTGGTCAGTAGTAGAGTTCTTATTATTCCTGAGAGTTCTGAAATTTCAATTTATATTTGTACAATTACATCATTTTCTGCCCATAAGACTATGACTCAGTATTTTTTACATAATTCATTTTTCCCTCTTTAATGTTTTGAGAGGATGTTTTCTCTGTGTGTCGGTTGACAGGTGGTCTGGGGTTCAAGCTTGGCAATAAGAACTGGGTTCCTCTGAAACAGCTTTCAAAACTCATTGATCCATGATCTCTTCCAAATTTACATTATTTCCTTAAGCTGCAACACATGTGAACTGTGATAGAGAGGGAAGTAAGGGTAGCATTTAAGAAGTGACGCGCAGTAAGCTCTAAGCAAACATAGTTATTAGTCTTATTTTTACTATTAGAGAGTCGTAACAACAATGTGCAAATATTAGTAGAATATGCTTTTTTTGAGGAACAACAAGGGAGTGCAGTTTTATGAGAGGTGGCTTAAAGTAGCAATATTATGCAAAAAGTTAAGTCCTCTGTGAATTTCCTTAACTCTAGAGGTACAACAGCTAAATTTAGAGAGCCAGTAGTGCAAGACATTTGAAAGCCACTGAAGCATGAGGCTGGACTAAAACGCATTGTTATGTGAAAAGCTGGCTACAGAGGATATCAGTTGAAAAATTACTATTCAAACTGAATGATCCACATGATATTGCATTGCATTAACCTGAGGAAGTCTCGCTAAAATAGATTTTGTTATGGAACTCTGAGCAATTATTGCTACACACTAGATGATGTGGAATATTTATAAGGATACAATTGTTAGAATTCCTTCACAGCGATCAGGTGATTGCAAATTTTCACTGAGCAGAATTACACAAAGAAAAACATTAGTCTATTACTTTTGCTTCAAAACTTTAGAGGCCGTTGGAGTATATTCAATTTCTCCAAACTCACTGATGATGCTAATAACTCCTCCTGCTTGTAATGGCAATTTTTGACAAAAAAAATTAAACAGCGTATCTAAATATAAAAATATTTAAAATCCCCCATATGCCAGCCTATCCAATTCTATTCAGCCATTTCTAGCATTAAAGTTATATAAGACTGTACTTGTGCATCCTCGTATTTTCTAAAGCTACAAATGTCAGATGTATTATCTATTTTGGGACTCCGCGCCAGGCTGTTTTTACTCCGGGCGTCCCAGTGGGGGGCAGGAGAGAACCCTCCATGCCTCAAGAGACCCAGTTCCATCAGCTGACCTCTACTAACCAACCAGTGCCACGCTCCAGACTGCTTTCCAGACCATTCTAAGACACTTCCTACCCATTTTCCCCATTTTTCATAATTACCACACCATCATTGATGGAGTTCAGACAGTAAGCAACAAATCATAGTGAGCAATATATATATATTATATTATATATATACATACATACACACTCTGTATATATATACATATATACACACTCTGTATATATATACATATATACACACTCTGTATATATATGTATATATACACATGTGTAAATATATACATATATACACATGTGTATATATATACATATATACACAGAGTGTGTATATATGTATATGTATATATTTATACAGAGAGTCTCTTGCTCACATGCCTGGCTGTCTTTCCCGGTGCCCCTCAGAGGGGATAGGCTACAGCTTCCCACCCCACCTTGAGCAGAGCTCTCGGCAGCTGAAGACCACTGGAACCTAGCCACAGCCATGCTCAAGGCCCCACTCCACACGTTTGGACAAGCCTCACGCATGAAGGTACCGGCAGAGGAACCCACGTATGTGTAATCCCATCAACGGCCAACATCCAGAGACTTAAAAGAAGCTCCCAGAAGATATCTTATAACCTACTTCTCCCTCTGGGAGAAACTACCAAGATACTGAGAGCTTCCTGCCCATGTAGGACAGCCTCGAAAGTTTCCCATGGTTTATCCATATGCCAAAGCCAGTAACCAGCTGAATCATTCCCCTGACCCTGAAAGAGCCTCCAATGCGGCATCATTGGGAAGGCCAAGTAGAGAGAGGCTTCTAAAATCTCAGGGATAGGACGAATGGAGAGGTTACTGAGACCGCTCGAGCTACTCGATGATCAGTGGGATTTCGTGATCGTGCTCTGTGTGTGTGTGTGTGTGTGTGTGTGTGTATACGAGAGCTCAGCAAGCTACCAAGAGAATCCCACCTGCACTGACAGACACTGGCAAGCTACCTGTGGTGTATTCAATATGCCAAAAACAGTAATGATAGGTCTCATTCCCCTGATCCTTAAAGAGCCTCCAATCATTGGGAAAGATGAGTAAGGAGAGGCTGCTAAAATCTCAGGGCTGGGAGGAATAGAGACATTACTGGTTCCTGCTCAAGTAAATTGACAAACAATGAGATGACAGAGATACAATGATTACCTATTTTATTATTAAATATTCAAATAATCCATGATGTCATTATTATTATTTTACACATAAGACACAAACATAAATTCTCTTAACCCCATCATTGAAGAAGATGGAAGAACTCATACCCTAATATTTGACTATTTATTCCACACATTTGCTATGAGTCAATACAATACTGAACTTTAAAGTTTGTTAAAACTTGATAGGACATTCTCATTGACTTTCTTATACTTTTCAGAGGAAAAACTCTTATTTCAAAACTTTCTGGTTGATTCTTGCTTATGAATCATGTTCAAAATCATCTTCAGATCCTATACTATACATGAATTTCTTATCAAGACAATAACTAGTGGCTCTTAGAGGAATTCTATGTTTCAATTTGAAATCCTTATGTATGCCTCTTGTCTCAAGTACTGTCTTCATTAGGAATCATCCTGATTGTTGAATTTTTAACATTAGATTTTTTTTAATAACTGTTACTTTAAAATGAGCTGTAATGTACTTGTAAGACTTTTTAACATGTATTTTTAACTGTTGCCACATCATTTAACAATTTGTGATATCCATATGCAGTGAACAGAATACTTATTTTTAACACATGATTTAATCTAAAAGAATAGTGATCTCCCTTTTCTTGATGATTTTAGCGTTCATTTAACTGAGCCATTTCTTAAAAGACAGCATGCAATGTGCACTCTAATTGAAGAAAGACTACGTACATATTAGAAGAAAGGGCAACTAACTTTGATCTGTGGTAGTGATTAACTAGTTTCAATTATAATCATACAAGTTTCTTGTGTATTAGACAATTGTTTTCAGAGGCAAGGTGGATTTGGGGCAGGACCGGCCAATTCTCAGGGGCTATTCCTAAATCTTAGGGGATCATTTTTAATGCTTCTGAGGGGACCATATGTTGAACAAAGTCAGCCAAACACAAAAAAATTGCCACTGCAATTTAAATTTTTTTCTTCAGCCACCTCGCTATCCACTGTAGACAGGAGTCTGAAGATGTGAAAGTCACAAGTCCAGTGGGCAATGGGATCATTGGGAAATTTGGTATATCTAAGGATAAGAACACAAGAACTATGATAAGAAATAATGGCTGATAATTTGTTCTGCTGTTGAATAGAAAGCAATCTTATTATCCCCACTATGAAGACAGAAATCTGCAACCATTAATTATGTTTGGTAAATTTCTTTTATTTTGCTACAAACCTAGCTTCTTTCTGTATGTAATAAAAAAGTGTTAATTATTTTTTATATTATGCAAGGGTAAAAATGCTTTGATGATGGGAAATAACCTGGCTAAAGATGAATGTCACTTCAGAGAGATAGTAACAGGATGAAGCACTTGCCTTCAATTCAGCCAACACTAGTTAGATATTCTCGCATATTGTCCCGTGATGTCTTTACTACTACCACTTTGTAGTAGAGTTTGAAGTTGGGGAATATTATGACTCCCATCTAATTTTTCCCAAGGATTGCCTTAGCTACTCATGGAGGTTCACTGTTGATTTTGTAACTAGCCACTTTACTATACAGACCTATTTATAGGAGCTTTTTTGTAGAATCCTTAGGATTTTCTAAGTATAGTATCATATCATCTTCAAGCTCTGATAGTTTGACTTCTTCCTTTCCTATCTGGATACCCTTGATATGTTTTTCTTGCCTAAGTGATATGGCAAGTAAGTCCAGTACTATACTGAATAGAAGTTTCAAGAGTGGGCAGCCATGTCTTGTCCCCAGTCTTAGTTTTCCACATTTAGAATCATACTTGTTGTGGGCTTACAGAAGCTGGCTTTGATTAAACTGAGGAAAATCCCTTCAATTCCCATTATGTTGAGAATTCTCTTTTTATTGTAAATGGTTGCTGGAACTTGTCAAATGTTTACTCTGCATATGTTTATATGATCATTTGATCATAGGGTTTTCATTTTTTAAATTGATGTGGTATATTATGTTTATCGACTTGTGAGTGTTAAACTATCCTTGTATACCTGAGATGAATCCTACTTTATTGTGGTGTATGATCTTTCTGAAGAGTCATTGGATTGATTTGTTAGTATTTTTTTGAGGATCTTAGTTTCTGTGTTCACTAGGAATATCGGATTGTAACTATCTTTTTTTGTGTTTTCTCTGTCAGCTTTTGGTGTGATATTTGCCTCATAGAAACTGTTTGGATGTGATTTTGTTCTTCAGTGTGCTGAAAAAGCTTGAACAGCATTTGGAATAGATTCCCTCAATAGTAATAGATCTGTTCAGTTATTCCAAATCTTTTTGTGTCAGCCTTGGGAGATTCTAGGAGTCCAGGAATTTATTCATTTCTCGAAGTTCTCTTGTTTCGTGGCATAAAGATTCTCAAAGTAATCTCTGATGATCTTTTGAATTTCTGTGATTTCTGTTGTGATTCCCACCCCTTTCATTTCTGCTTATTTTATTTTAACCCTAATTCTATTATTAGAGCACAGCAGGTAGGGCATTTGCCTTGCGCACAGAGGACCAGGGTTCGATTCCTCCGCCCCTTTCGGAGAGACAAGCAAGCTACAGAGAGTATCTCATCTGCATGGCAGAGCTTGACAAGCTACCCATGGTGTATTCGATATGCAAAAAACAGTAACAACAAATCTTGAAATAGAGGCATTACTGGTGCCCGCTCGAGCAAATCGATGAGCAACAGGTTGACAGTGATACAGTGATTTCTCTCTCTCTCTCTCGATCTCGCTCTCTCTCTTTGTGAGTCTTACTAGTGCTTTATCAGTCGTGTTTATTTTCTAAAAAAAACAGCTCTTAGTTTCTTTGATCTTTTGAATGGTATTTTGGGCTTCCAGCTCATTAATGTCCTCTCTAAGTTTAATTATTTCTTTCCTCCTGCTTAGTTTGGGCTCTCCTTCCATTGGTTGTTTTTCAAGATCTTAAATTGTGAAATTAAACTATGTAGGCTCGCTCTTTCTTTCTGAGGACTGCTTGCAGAGCTATAAACTTTCATCTTAATACTGCCTTTGCAGGGTCCCATAAATTCTGGTAACTCGCGTCTTCATTTTCATTTGTTTCTAGGAATCTTTTGAGTTCCTCTTTGATTTCCTCTCTAAGCCACTGATCGTTCAGTAATGAGCTGTTTAATTTCCAGGTGTTTGATTTGATTCCTAAGGAGATTTTTTTAGTCATGACTGTGAACCATCTTTCCATTTAGTCCAAAGACTTTGTTTTCTAAATGAATTTTTTTAATTGCTGATACAAAACTTTCTTAGTTTGTGTACAAAGTGGACCTGGAACTGACCTTAGTTGATTGAATTATCAGAAGAAAATCTTTGAAAAGAGTAAATAATGAAGGTTCATACTCAATCAGCATTTAGTCAGATCTGTGACATTCATGCCAAAACCATGCTTTTCAACTGCTTGAAATTGTTGTCTAGAATAGCCATATACTAGAGCAAGTCAATCCCTGTAAAGTGCAGCTATTTTTTATTGGGCAATCTTTGATCTTTGAATTCCTATTGATCAGGATTGGACACTCAAATCTGCATTCAAGTGTAGAAAAAACTTTTCCTACCCATTCTCAGATTTCCTTTTACAGGTTTCAGACACACAGACTTTTCTCTCTCTGATTTATCTGTGTTCTTAATTTTAAGTGGCCATTCTAGAATTATTCTTTTGCTGACTTGTACTCTTTGTTTATATTTTTCAGAAAACCTAAAGTGACAAAAAAGAAAACACTAGTCTACCAATTCAAATGGAAGCTAAAACTATCAAGCAAATACATTAGATATACGCAAAAACACCTGAGCTCAGATGTATATAAAACCGTGATGCTTTTATGGAAACCACTTCCATATGGTAAAATATGATTCTTGTTTAGTTTATTATAAATTATTATTATTGATGTTTTAGTAAATGATTTTGCTTTAAATGTCTTAACTTATGTGAAACATAGCTGAAGACTCCTTACTATGTTCAAATAAATATATATACTATATAAAATAAATATTAAGTTAAGATAATAATTTTATAGTTCTGAGACTGGTAAAATATGTACAAGTTATTGAAAATTTATTTGTCAAATTTTCTTGTAAAGAAATTTGTCTAATAACATCTAAATGACAATTAAATGGCAGAACCTATCAAAATAAGATCAATTGTTTATAATTGTTTTTATAAAATTAGTGCCTAAAATCTGTGTGGTTTCTAGGTACGGTAGTGATTAATTAAATTTTATGAAATGTAATAAATTTATTGAAAATGATAACATAATATGGAAAATTATAACTCCAAAATATGTTGTAATAGAATCTAAGAATATCATAAAACTAAATATTGAAATTATTTTAATATTTGGGAGTCAGCTGGCAGTGCTCAGGTCTTACTTCTGGTTCTGTGCTCAAGGATAACTCCTGCTAATGCTTGGAGACTCTACATTTTGTTGGGAATCAAACCTGTATTGGCTGTGTACAAGGCAAGCTTACTAACAGATGTACAATTTTACTCTCTCTGTAATTTCTTTTTGACTTTTATTCCTGATTATGATTTATGAGACAGAAATTTTGAAAAAAAAATCAGACTTGAATTTTTCTTCATTGAAACTCAGCAAATTTTGTCAGGTCGGTTTTCAATATGTATTTAAAATTCAAATCTCAGCCTATTTGCTTCAATCATCAGGGTTCTTCCAAACTGCTATCTTGTTTCAGCTGGACTGTTGCCTAAATTTCTAAGTGGTTTTCTAGCATTCAAACTATTCATTCCCCAACCTAGTTACAACGCGATGCTCTCAAATAAACTCTGATCATTTTTAGTTTTATGCTCATTCATCTAATGGTTTTCCATTTCAGACAAAATCTCCTGATGGTTTTTCATAGCAGATGTACTTACAATGACCTATATTCAAGAGCTTACATAACTCCCCAGCCCTCAACTCCTTGACATTGTCTTTTACACTACCTTGACCCCTATACTTACTTTGTTGCAAGATCACTGGCCTCTTTATCATTCCCAAAATAATACTCTAAATCTTGAAACTGAGTTCCTCTGGCAAAAATAGTATTTCTCACCAGCTTTTTACGTGTCACCATGGTTATTATATAACATTTGATTTTTTAGTAAGAACTTGCCATCCAATCTAAGTAAGCACCTAATTTTTTTTTTTTTTTGCTTTTTGGGTCACACCTGGCAGATACACAGGGGTCACTCCTGGCTCTGTATTCAGGAATTACCCCAGGTGGTGCTCAGGGGACCATATCGGATGCTGGGAATCGAACCCGGGTCGGCCACATGCAAGGCAAATGCCATACCTGCTGTACTATGCTCCAGTCCCCGTAAGCACCTACCTAACTTTTACTTTGTCCCTTTACTCAGTTTTTATGAACACAAATCTTTATTGCTATCTAACTT
This sequence comes from Sorex araneus, assembly GCF_027595985.1. Lineage (NCBI taxonomy): Eukaryota > Metazoa > Chordata > Mammalia > Eulipotyphla > Soricidae > Sorex > Sorex araneus. Next base: position 173,353,124 of record NC_073303.1, on the reverse strand, counting down.
ATGTTTACTTTCTTGTCCCCATGTATATATAGATTCTGAACTAAAAAACTCAAATACTTTTTTGTTCACTGGTCTATCACTAGTACTTTGATCCATAACAGTGTGTTGATCCATAATACAAATGTGATAAACATGTACTAAATTAATGAGTGATAATGAAATGATCATTCTAATTGTATGCTCGAAATAGTTTATTAGGTTTTCCTTCAAGGTAATTGTTGCCTCCACAGCTATTGTATCATAATGATATCAACAGGTATCAGTAAATTAGTATTAGTAAACAATTCTCAGTTTACATATTTTCTGGAGATACTATGATCAGAACCACTGTCTACATTTCTTCTGGATTGACTTTCCAAAGTATTTGTAAGTTACATTTGAAAGAGTAGGTGTGTCACCCCTAGAGAAGTGAACAAATATCTTCCCTGAAAATAAAAAAAAGGTAAACTTTTTAGGGTGAAATTAATTCAAATATCTTTCTATCAAAAAGACTGGGTTTCTTTTTTTAAAATTTATTTTTTTTAATTAGTGAGTCACTGTTAGGGTACAGTTACAAATTTACCCATTTTCATGCTTGTGTTTCCCTCATACAATGTTTGAGAACCCATCTCTCCACCAGTGTCCATTCTCCACCACCAATGAACCCAGTATCCCTCTCACCCTCCAATCCTGTCCCCGCCACTCCACCCCACCTCTTTGGCAGGGTATTCCATTTTGTTCTCTCTCTCCTTTTGAGTGTTGTGGTTTGTGGTAGGGGTATTGAGTGGCCATCGTGTTCAAGACTGGGGTTTCTTAATCTGACTGTTCTTCTAGTTTGATGTAACTTACTGCAGGTACATAATGGCCTGATGCTTTTTGTGTTGCACTGTGGATACTGATGTTTGAAGAGTTATTGCAGATAGTGATGGTTAGTAAAATTTATCTTTGTCTCTACTTCAGAAAGTATTCTGTCTCCTTCAGCTATCTAATTAACAAGGGTAGAAAAGCTTAGTATTTTGCAAATAGATTAAGGTCTCAAGCTTTCAATAGCTCTTGGAAATAGTCTTGGCAATTATCAGCAATGAATGATTTAAAATTGAAAGCTAAAAATATATATTTCCAATTATTTGCTTTTAACTAGATGCAACACATTTTGGAACTAATGATCATTGCAGTCTAAGTCCTTGTGTTAAAAACCAGGGAAGTATAAATAAAATTGAGTGACATGTACAAATAATTGAGTGTTTCACTAATTTCACAGACAAATGCATGAATTTTAGCAAAGTGTACATTCAAATACAATGTGAATAAGTGGAAGACAGAGTTGGGGCCTTGAATACAGTTATGAGATTAAATTGCTTGCTTTGCATGTGGTTGACCTAGCTGCTTGGAAGACCAAGCAGCTCAGGGAGTAACCTCCAAACACTGAGCCCGAAGTAGTGGCACCCAGCATCACCAGGTGTGATCCTTTACCCCAAAATCAACAATAACAACAATAACAACAAATATGTTTATAAAGTGAACAAAATTAATTGAGCACAAAAAGGTAAGATGCTGACTTAGGCCTACAATTTATTATGGCAACAAAGAGAAAAGGAAAGAAAATACTTTCCTTCAGACTGACAAGAGAAGTGGAAATTTGTCATTAGTCTCATTTTATTACAGCTGAACATATATGCCAGAGTCTGTAAATGAGAATTTTTTTTTGTTTTCGGGTCACATCTAGCAATGCACAGGGGTTACTCCTGGCTCACGTACTCAGGAATTACTCCTGGCGGTGCTCGGGGGACCATATGGGATGCTAAAAATTGAACCCAGGTAGACTGCGTGCAAGAAAAATGCCCTATCTGCTGTGCTATCGCTCCAGCCCTGAGAATTCTATTCTGTGAAGTTAAAAAAATAACTTTATTAAGTGGAGGTTATAAAACAGCTCTGCTTTACTGATCAAGTCTGGGTATTTATTTTGTTTGGATAAGGGATAAATATCAGAATCAACGTGTCATGGGATAGTTATATGAAAAATTGTTATAAATATTCAAAGGAGATTTAAGTTATCAAATGAGATGCATATGGTCAATAATTTGGTTTTGTGACATAAAAATGAGCTTGAGTTGAAGATTTTTTGGAGTCTTTCAACTTGAGAGAATGAATGGAAATAGGACATTAAACTGACAGTGAATATAATAAGAACAGCATGTTTTTGAAGAGAAAGTAATGAGTTTATTTGTGGTCTAAGAGAGTTACAGATGTTGCCAAATGTCCAGGGAGCAATATTGAGGAGACCTTTAGAAATTGGATTCTAGATTTCGAATGAAAGTTGAGAGTTAGAAATGTACACTATAAATATCTTATCACTGTCTGATGCTTTAATTTTTACTATCTATATAATAATTTAAAACTCAGAATTATTTTTCTCTTTATGAAGCAGAGATAACTTGGTTTATAACCTTATTTTCTAAATAATAAATTTGTTGACATACATTGATATTCAGATTTTCATTTTGTCCAACCACCAGAAGTTATTTATTTAGGTTTGGGGACTATGGTCAGCTGTACTCAGGGTTTACCCCTGCTCTAAGGGATTATTAATTTCTAGTGGGGCTTGAGGGATCAGACACAGTTCATTCACATGCAAGCCCTGTTCCCTACACAGTGAACAAACTCTCTGACCCAAATACTATATGTTTAGTATGTAAAATTCTCATTGTTATTTGCTTTCATTTTTTTAACCACAGTGTTATTTATATAAGAGTTTTTAAACATATGGCAGTTTTTTATTATAGTGTAAAATATTTAATTTATTATTATTTTAATTTTTAGTGACACCCAGTAGTGCTCAGGACTCACTCCTGGTTCTGTACTCAGGAATCATTACAGCAAAGCTGGGGGAACCATCCGAGATGCTGAGTTAGGTATGTGCAAGGAAACACCCTACTGGCTGTACTACTCTTCTGGTTCCAATTTTTTAAAAATATTCATATCATTCAATGTTGTCTGTGTGGCATTTGTCCTTTATGGTACACTTTGGAATCCAATATGATGGAAAATCATAGTAATTCATAAATTAAATATATTTGGATCATTTATCAAAGGTTTCTTTATTTTGCCACCTTTACTTTCCCAGTGATTGCTTTCTCTATGGTGTTTTTAATAGCTTTTGCTCTCCTTACTTTGTAGCACTGCACTGTTGTAGCACTGTTGTCCCGCTGTTCATCGATTTGCTCAAGCAGGCATCAGTAACGTCTCCAATGTGATACTTGTTGTTACTGTTTTTGGCATATTGAATAAGCCATGGGTAGCTTATTCAAGTGAATAGCAGCAAGTAAGAGCGGAAACTTAGAAACGAGAGGACAGAAAACCAGTTATGCAGTGGGATTGAGTCAGTGCTTGGAAATTAGAAGCAGCACTTGCTTACTGTAACCGGTGGACAAGGGAGAGGGACTACTGATGGAAATTGAAGAATTGGTCTGATAAGAAGTTAGTGGAGCCCCTGAACCCAACCCCACTAGGCACAGCCAGTGACTTAGTTTCCACTCCTCACTCCAAGAGATAGCTGCCATTTCGATCGCTGGAAAAGTTGAAGGAGTGAACCAGAGATGCCAGAGGCCGACTGTGGGAATGACTCACTGAGATTCGTGGAATAAGGGGAAATAACATGACAAAAATAAGATTCCCACTCTTTTCTCTGTGGGATTACAAAACCACTTAACTTTGTTTGCCTGTTTTTTTTTTTTTTTTTTTTTGGCGGGGGCACAAAATTTTTCTTTTTGTTGAGAGTTGGCTTCTGACTGTGCTCAGGGATCATTCCTATTGGGCTCAGGTGATCATATGGGGTGATGGAGATTGAACCTGAGTTAGCTGTTCGCATACTCAGTGAAAGAGTGGGGGATTAGTTAACAACATGTCCTTCTGTAGCTACTGTACATTCATAACCTTTCTCTTTCCAGGAATATGTTGTTCAGACAAAAAAAAAATCTTGATTTAGTAGGACATGGTTTGTCTTGAGTCCATGACTGAGTTTCCATCTTTGATCTGCTTATAAATGATGACTTGGGCACTTTACTTAGCTGTTTTTAGTTGTAAAGTTTATGTACCAAAAGGAATTTGTTGTATTGGCAATTTGAATTTATTAAATTAGTTATTCCAGCCCATCAAATGGGCCAGACATTGTAGGATGACATTACTTTGTCCTCTTCCCCCTTGCCATGAGGAGCTTGTCCTGATTTTTCCTGGAGTTTAGGCTTACCCCAGTCTCACCCATCAAGGTGTTCCAAATCACTCCCATCCCTTTGTTTAGCTTGTAATCACTTCTCTATGCTCCCTTTCCCAAAACAGTTAATCCGCTTTCCCTTAATCTGACTCTGCTAATTTGTAAAGTCAGACCTTCCTAGGACACTGTATATTATAACATTGTCTTTCTCCCCTCTTTATGCCTTTTGAATAATTTACTTTAAAGCTATGTCTTTTTTGTATAGACACAAGAAGACAATATTATGTTTTTGTAACTTGGGAATTAATTGGCTTAGAATATTATTCCCTCCTAGGCATCTGCTTTGTCCACTTAAGCCTCAGTTGCCCTCAGTTCCTAGTACCCCAAAAGCAGGGTCCCGATGAGGGACGGGACAGATCCAGGGCAAGCAGTGAGTTATGTGCTACCCTGGCATCGAGATGGGCCTGGCCAAAGTGCCTAATTCTTAACTATAAGTTAAAAGCTTGATCATAGACAAATGCTGTCATGATCCAAAAGTAATGATGAGACTTGGACCCTGCTAAGGACAGGAAAGACTGATCTGGCCGGAGCACTGTATTCTGAGATCGAGATGGCCCCTGGAGAGCAATTCTAGAAGTTTTAATGCATTTCTTACTGGGTTCATACAAAATGATTAATATTATGAATTCTTATATGTTTGCTGGCTGAGGAGAAGAGAAACATACTTATGGGACTCCACCCTTGGGTGGATCCTCCTGCTGAAAGGGAGTCAGTCCTAGGAGAAGCAACCCCTGAGGGAAAGGAAACTCAACAATTGATGGTGACCACACCTATGTGTGTACACCCCAACCCCCTCATGCTGGGGAGATTTAACTAGCCTGAAAGAGTGGATTTGGGGGCCAGATCCACAGATTCAGAGAGCGATCTGGAGCCGGGAGAGAAGCAGAGAGAGAGAATGAAATAAACTGATCAAGCAACCAGTTTGGCCTTCTTCCTTCCGTCATCTGCCCTTGACCGACAGCACACACAGCAGTTCCAGGGCACTGAAAGCGGGTGGTGAGACAGAGCCGCCCCGAGAGCCCGAAAGTGCACATGCCCGTCGGTGTGCCTTAGTTTTTTACAGCACATGCAATGCAATTTAGAGACGACTGCTGGAATAGAGCTGTTACCAACTTGATTCTATGGGACGTCAAAAGATCATGTGGCCGCCCACCTGCAAGATGGTCAGACTTCTTGGTCAAAACCCTGAATAAATGGTTTGAGGCTCTTTGTGTTGCTGGAGAGAGCAGATACCATTGGGCTACACTAGCACGCGAGAGGGACGAATGAAGACATTACTGGCGCCAGCTTGAACAACTTGAGTATCAACGGGATGACAAGTGATATGAGTGAAATAAGTTATTATTATTACTTTTATAGCAAATTATATAATAAATTCTTATGCCTAGAGAAAAAAATAGCTGTTATTCTCTTTGGTTGGGAGTCACAATTTTATCAACCACCAGATAACAAAATATTAAGGTGAAATGAGGTCTTATAGTAGTAAGATCTAATACTTTTTTATTTTTTTGCTTTTTGGGTCACACCTGCTGATCCACAGGGGTTACCTCTGGCATTGCACTCAGAAATTACTCCTTGTGGTGCTGGGGGGACCATATGAGATGCTGGGAATCAAACCCGGGTCAGTTTCGTGCAAGTGAAATACCCTACCCTCTTTACTATCGCTTCAGCCCAAGACCTAACACATTTTTTCCTTCCCTTCTCAAAGCTAAAGTAAAATTTAGTCCAAGAAATATCAAAAGGGTGCAAAGAATCTAAATATTAGAAATTAAGAACTAATCTTCTGGTTTGATGATAACTAATTACGACATATGTAAAATGAAGTTATTTACAGTTTTGGGTTTGTTTTTGAACAACATTTCAGAGTTTACATCTGGATATGTGCTCAGGGATCACACCTATCTGGGCTCAGGAGACCAGAAGGGATGCTAGGGACCACAGCCAGGTCAGTTCCGTGCAAGGAAAGTGTCCTAGTCACTGTACTGTCTCTCCAGATCCAGGCATATTCAAGCTTACTTCCTGACAAGTAGTATTAAGTATTCTTAAACATCTATTTAATGTAAATGCTATATGCTGCCAATTTGTCATTCCTCTCTAACTCTTATCTCTTTCAAATTACAAAACACATAACTATGATAAACTCATCACATATTTGCATACAATTCAAAGCATATTTAAAATTATTGGTAATAGGAAAAATTTGAATTTTAAAATATACCATAAAAGAATTTTGTAAGGATTACAGTCTGTTAAGGAAGTAAAATAAAACATGGAAACAAAGCAGATTGGTTTTCAAATGAGAACCATTTTCATAATTGCCATAAAAGAAATTCTGTTCATGATGACACAATAAAGTTCTCTTGTGTTATTTCTTTCTACATTGCTAGCATTGCTTTAACATTCCTTGAATAGGCAATTCTTTCACAGCCATTTAAAGAGGCCCAAAATAGGTGTAAAATAAAGCTCAGTTTCAAAAGCAATCTATTTACCATCCTTTTCATAATGGTTCCACCCACTCCCTTCTTCTTTCCTCCTTAGGCACAGCTGCAAGTTTAAGTAGACAGACAAACTATAATCAACCACTTATGTCGGCTGCAGAGTAACAGTTGTGCCCAATTTTCCTGTTTAAGTTTTATTTTCTTGGTTGATTGACCTTGGTTCTCATCTCCAAATGTTGATAATGACAACAGGGTATTCTGGATCTTAAAGATGCTATGGGTGCATCAGAATCTCTTTACACAAATATGAAACAAAGAAAAGTGGCCAAAAATCTTATCATGTTAGGAGAGTTAATTTACACTAATTTTAGATTTGTGTGGAAATTAGTTACAGAAATCTCACAGAGATTCATTTCAGATGAAGTTTAAATTTTAAATATTTCTTTTCATTATTGTTTTGATAAATATAAAAAATATGCATTTAGAATATGCATATGAGTATATGAATGCATCCATATTTGCATGTAATGTTTGTCTATATATTTCTATATAATTTCTTATATAACATGTATTAATAAGGATATATTATGCTAATATTTAACTAGTATATGTGCCATATGTTTTTGATACTTAGCGACTTTAATATGATCATTATGTTTAGATGTGTGTATATTTTATAGTTAAATCTATAGATACTTATACATATTATATACATATATGTACAAAGTTGCAAACTGAAAATTCTAATATATTTTTCTTTTTATTTTAAAAAAGGAGAAAACAAATCTATACAAAAATATTCATACTTATAATTAGTAATTTAACTTTTGAGGAAATGGCAAAGAATGTTCATTCATTTTTAGTATAAATAGCAACTCTAACCCATTTTTGCCTCCCTCCTCATAGTTAAAAATATTTTAAAAAGGCAGCACACTAACTTCCAATATGTCAATTTTGTAAGGAGGAAAGTAAAAGTATTATGAGATATATATATATGTATATATACATATACATATATATATATCCACACAGTTTAACACAGTTTAACTACTGAAACTGTGTAACATTTATAACTTTAATGTCATATAAGGATAAATGTTAAGCGACATAAGGGGGAGGGTAAGATATCACATAGCTTTATTATATTTATTAGAAATGTCTCCTTTTTCTTTATTGAAGAAATCTTTATATCTATATTATACAACCTGTGGTATAATGAACTTGAGTAACATTGCAGTGTTGTCTTTTGTGTAGATATTCAATAAATTTAAACCCCAAAACATCTATTTTTTTACTATCAATTTTTTCCCTAGAAGTCTATCTTTTTTTATTCTTAGAGTATTTAAATATCCAATGAAAATCACAGAACTGGGGCCAGAGAGATAGTACAGAAGACAGGACATTTCACTCTCGCACAGCCAAACAAGGTTCAACCCCCAGGCATCCCATATTGGTCTCTGAACTCCTTCAGGAGTACTTCCTGGTTCAGAAGTAACCTCTGAGTATTGCGGGCTGTGGCCCCCAAACAAAACGAACAGAAAAAAAAACATAAAAATATCAGAACTCTTTGCTTAATGCCATGAATAATACCTTTTGTTAAGTGCATCTTAGGCAGAGCAATGCAAACTAAAAGCTTGAAAACCATTTTGACACGGAGGAGTCTCATACTACAGAGAAGCTTAGTAGTCTAGTGTGTGCTTGGTTTGCAAACAGGAGATCCGAATTTAGTTCACTTGAGCACAGCGAGAACATAGAACGGGGAGTAGACTCTGAGCACCTCAGAGTGTGGCCCCAAGAACAAAAACAAAAAACAAAACTTTCATTCAGATCATCGGAGATAGTATCTGATATTTTTTCCCTAAGTAGTTTTCAAGTGAGTGTGATGGTTATGATCCATGAAAAAATTTTTCCGTGGAATGTGTTTATTTTAAAACAAACAATACTTTGATAAAGATAATAGTTTCATATGAACATTTTATTCAGGGAAATGAAAGATAATATAAGATAAATAATATTTGCTTAGTAAACTAAAGTATTTATTCTTGTCTAGCAAACTGTTTCTCTTTCAATGTCATAAAAACGGAAACTCTGCAATTGTACAGTGGGTCATTTCTTCAATGTAGATTTGTTATTACCTGACTCATGACTTTCATTGAGGCCAAATACTTCTGAATACTATTAATCACTAAAATTCTATTATGAAAAAGTTGAAGTGTTTTATTCACTGGTATAAACTCTTCTTGTTCTTTTTCTTGTTCTTGTTCTTGTTCTTCTTCTTCTTCTTCTTCTTCTTCTTCTTCTCCTCCTCCTCCTCCTCCTCCTCCTCCTCCTCTTCCTTCTCCTCCTCCTCCTCCTCCTCCTCCTCCTCCTTCTTCTTCTTCTTCTTCTTCTTCTTCTTCTTCTTCTTCTTCTTCTTCTTCTTCTTCTTCTTCTTCTTCTTCTTCTTCTTCTTCTTCTTCTTCTTCTTCTTCTTCTTCTTCTTCTCCTTCTCCTCCTTCTCCTTCTCCTCCTTCTTCTTCTTCTCCTCCTCCTCCTCCTCCTCCTCCTCCTCCTCCTCCTCCTCCTCCTCCTCCTCCTCCTCCTCCTTCTTCTTCTTCTTCTTCTTCTTCTTCTTCTTCTTCTTCTTCTTCTTCTTCTTCTTCTTCTTCTTCTTCTTCTTCTTCTTCTTCTTCTCCTTCTCCTCCTTCTCCTTCTCCTCCTTCTTCTTCTTCTCCTCCTCCTCCTCCTCCTCCTCCTCCTCCTCCTCCTCCTCCTCCTCCTCCTCCTCCTCCTTCTTCTTCTTCTTCTTCTTCTTCTTCTTCTTCTTCTTCTTCTTCTTCTTCTTCTTCTTCTTCTTCTTCTTCTTCTTCTTCTTCTTCTTCTTCTTCTTCTTCTTCTTCTTCCGCCGCCGCCGCTGCTGTTACTGCTGCTGCATTTCTGTCTTATAAATTATCCAGTGACATGTATCTGTAAATATATTTGTTGACAGATAATTTTTAATGTAAGATAGAATTATACAATTCTACAAATATTATTTGTAGAGATATTTTCATTTGACAAAACCATTAAAATACAAAGGATGAGATAATCCATAATATCACTCTTTAAATTATGACATTTATAAAAAATTATTTTTTAATCGAATCACCATGAGATATAAAGCCTCAAGGCTGTTCATGATTGGTTTCAATAATGCAATGTTCCAACACCCATCCCTCCCTCACTGTGCATTTCCAACAATTTTTGCCATAGTGGTTCCTTTTTCTCCCTAACCATGTAGTGCTTACAAAAAAGGCAGATGGGATAGAGAAGGGACTACTATGGAAAAAATAGTTGGAAATGATCACTCTGGATAAGAACTGCATGCTGAAAGTAGGTAAAGGAAAAAACATGGTAAACTCTCACTATCTGTATTGCAAACCATAATTCCCAAAAACAGAGAGAGAAAGAGAGACAGAGAGAGAGGGAGGGAGAGGGAGGGAGGGAGGGAGGGAGGGAGGGAGAGAGAGAGAGAAAGGGGGAGAGAGAGAGAGAGAGGGGAGGGGGGAGTGCCTGCCATAGAGACAGGCTGGGTTCATGCAGGAGATGGCATGAGAGGAAAGGGGGATATTTGTAGTGAAAAATACACAGTGAGTGAGTGTATTTCCTCAGATAATGATAATTTAAGGCTCCACTGACATCCTTGGTATTTTGAGTAATTGGATGAGGAAACTCATCACTGATTTGAAGGAGTCATGCCTAGATCACTCTGAGGGCCAAAGTATAGGGAGAAGGAAGGACCAGGGTGGAGAGTTCGGAGTGGGGGTAGATAAGAAGCATCAGAGAGCAAGCTCAAGGCACATTAGTGGTGTTGAGAAATGAGAGAGAAAAATATCCAAACCACAGAGTCAACAACAGTGACATTATAATACATAAACTTTAATAAATGTATAAAGGTAGCTGTCAATATGGCAGGCTAGGGGTTTTGAGGGTGGTGGTGGGGGATTCTGTAGAAGAAACCAGGGTACATTGGTAGAGGTGTTGATACTGGTGGTGGGGTTGATAATGGAACACTGCATGTCTAAACCCAACTATCAATAGCTTGTAAATCATTGGGTTTTAATAAAATAAAATTTCAGAGGAAAAAATGTTTTCTTCTGGAAAGGATCTATAGAACAGCGAGTAGGATGTTTGCCTTGCACACAGCTAGCCCAGATTCCACCCCCAGCATCACATGTTATCCGTCATTATCACCAGGAGTAATTCCTTAGTGCGGATCTGGAAATTACTAGGTGCATTGCTAGGTGCACCCCCCCCAATATATAGGTAAATAAATGAAAGACTTCATAAACCATTTTAGCAAGTGTACTATCAAATTCTTGTGACACTCCTTCCAAGACTTTGCATATTTCCTTGGTAGAAAATTTTTTCTAAAAGGATTTGTATTAGTTTCTTTGTTTCCTGTATTACAACATATAGAATTATAAATTCTGTGTAATGGGGAACAGTTGACTGATATATTATTTGCTTATACATACTTTGACTTATTTATTAAATTACACACACTAAATTTGGTGTTCATTGATATCATGGTTACTATTGTTATTCTAATTATCAAGCAACTAGTTTTATCCAAACATTACAGAAAGTATTTAACATATATATATATATATATTTCTTTCAAAGGACTTTCTAATCTAATTTTGGGTAAAGGCTGCTTTAAATGATAATTGATATTACCTGTCTTTTGTAAAGCAAAGACTCAAGGGAAATGGTATTCATGCTGCAAAAATTTTGTAAAAGAACTTATTATGCATCCTTGCAAAGTGCTGTTGACAACTCATGAACTATCCTGGAAAAATAAAATGAGAATTTTGTGACAAATTTTGCAACAAAAGAAAAAGAAAATGAACATTAGATGGGGACAGAACCAAATTAAGAATAAAATTTTAAGAGAATTTTAAATGAATGTGAAAAAGCAGTCTTTTGGGGCAGTGACTTGCTAATGAGATTTTAGTGTTGGAAGTTGAGACAATTACATGAATCTAAGACATTATTTATATATGAATTTTTTGATATTGTAAGTACTGTATTTAAAACAAATAAAAAATATTAAAAATTAAAAATATTACAATTAGGTAATAATAAAATTACTAATAAGGATTAAGAGCTTACTCATACTCAGAGTGTAATATATAGCAAACTGAGTATAGGATGTTATGGGCAACTTTCATTATTATTGTTTTGACTGTTTATTATTTTTATACTCTATGACCAAAATACAAATGAAAACTAAATAAAATCCTATTATAGAAAAGAACACCTGGAAAAAGTCATATAATGATAATAATAAATAAAATATGATAGCTTCAATGATTCAAAGCTTATCAAGTATGAAAATTCACTAAAAGATGCACAACCAGAAAATCATTACAGAGGTTTTATTTCACATTCTTGACATTCAGGATTACAACTAAATACTCTAGAATTTTAATTATAAACTTTTTTGTCCCCTTTGTAGAATTCCTGATAAAATTTACAAAGGAAAATGTATCCTTCTGTGCTATCTAGTGCATCATACTATTTTATTTTATTTTTTTCAGAAAGTCAAAGAATCGAAGTTCTGTTGCTATAGAAGGGATATTCTGCTTTGTAATTAGGAAAATTGAATGTGTGACATTTTCATGGGAGATTCAAGATACAAAAGTCTTACAATTGAAATTATTTATTAGGTTTTAGACAGTTTCTAAATGTAGATCCCTTTCTTTAAAATAAATTGACCGGTAAATACAATAAAATCTTGAGTACTCTGTAGTCTCTTATATAAAAAATCAAAACGTTTATATCTAATAGGAATACTATAAAAGAATATTATTACTGACATTTTTTAAATGCCAGTGGTCTGAAATTTTTATAAAGAAGAGTGCATTATTTTTATTTAAATAGCCACACTTTTTATGGATTTCTCTATTCCTTATGGCTCATGCAAATTTGGTTAAAATTTAAAATAGAGGTTTCAAAATTATTCTAATATAAAATTTCAAAAAACTAGTAAAGTCTGAGTCATATCAAAACATAAATAATTTTCTGTGTCTCAAAGTAATGAAAGTATATTCTGTTTCTGTTTCAAAATATTTCAAAATACCAAAAATATGTTCTGTTTAAAAATATTTCAAAATAACAAAAATATATTCAGTGTTCCAAAATATTTCAAAGTACCAAAAATATTCTAATCTTCTTTTTTCTCAAAAGGACAAAAAAGTAGAAAATACCATCAGGGGAAGCAAGAAAATATTTCATGCTTTATAATTTAGTAGAATAAGCTTTTTCGAATATTGACTGAACATGAGAAATTATGTCATTTATTTTATGTATAGAAAAAGGAACATACTTTAATATTTCTCTTCAGTATTCAAGGACTTTTTTAGTGTAAGTTCATTAACTGACGAGAAAATATTAAAAAGTCATTTTTCAGAGGTATGGACAAAGATAAGTGTTCTGAACTTAAAATGGGATTAAGTAAAAGTGTCAAATATATTATTTTCTGCCTGAGTTAATTTCCAGTTTCATTTCAAAATTAAAAACCTGTCTTATTTTCAACAACACCACTTAAATATTTTCATTTATCAGATACATGCTAATTCACAATTGAGTTCTTTCATTTGTAGAGTTCTAATTATGTGGCTGCATTTACATAGAACTGAAATGTGTATTTTATTATGAGTCATTATTTCTACTTGACCTGCATGAAAAGACCAAGTACAATTTTTTATTCCTCCTTAATCAGTCAGTCATCCATTTACTCAAACACTAGTCATAGGGGTAATTAACAGCAATAAAAGCATGGTTAAAACATAAAATACACTATGTTGGTAGGAACATAAAATACACTATGATAGAAGACACAAACAAGTGTAAAATTCAGAGTTCTATGTATTTTATTTCCCACTTTCAAACAATAGTATTCAATTCTAAAACGAGAAAACTGAAAGTCATATGATTCCTTTACAGCACCAGCACATCCTTTATTAAATAGTCTATGATTCAATCCTATAGAGTATTTTTCTAAAGTAAAAATTGAACATTTTTTGCATCACTGAGTTCAAATTTCAAGTCACCACGATCACTTGATTAGAATACAATAAAAAATTTCCATTTAGTCTTTCTACTTGTACTTTTATTGTTGAAAAGTCATTATCAAAGTCATAAAGAAAGGAAGTAATAAAGAAAGGAAGGGAAGAAGGAAGGAAGAAGAAAAGGAGGAAGGGAGGAAGGGAGGAAAAGAGGGAGGAAGGGAGGAAAGAAAAGAGGAAGAGAGGGATGGAAGGAAGAAAGGAGGGGAGGATAGAGGAAGGAAGGAGAGAAGGAGGGAGAGACAAAGGAAGAGAGGGAAGGAGGGAGGGAGGGAGGAAAAAAGGAGGGGAAAAGAAAAAAGGGAGCGGGAAGGAAGGAATGAAAGAGATAAGGGAAGAAGGAAGGAGGGAGGCATCAGACAGGAAGGAAGGATGAAGGGAGAGAGGGAATTGGGGTGGGAAGGAAGGAAGGAATGAAGGAAAGAAGGAAGGAAGGAAGGAAGGGAGGGAGGGAGAGAGGGAAAAAGGAAGGAAGGATGGAAGGGAGGGAGGGAGGGAGAGATAAAGGGAGGAAGGGAGGTAAGGAAGGAGGGAGGAAGGAAGGAGAGAAGGAGGGAGAGACAAAGGAAGAGAGGGAGGGAGGGAGGGAAGGAAGAAAGGAGGGAAGAATGGAGGTAGGAAGAGGGAAGGAGAGGTGGAGAGAGGGAGGGAGGGAGAGACGAGGGAAGGGGGAAACGATGGAAGGGAGAAAGAGAAGGAAGGAGTGAAAGAGAAGGGAAGAAGGAAGGAGGGAGCGAGAGGAAAAGAATGAAGGAGGAAGGAGTGGAGGAAGGAAGGAAGGAAGGAAGGAAGGAAGGAAGGAAGGAAGGAAGGAAGGAAGGAAGGAAGGAAGGAGGGAGTAAGGAAGATATTAATTATGTTGAAGGAAGGAAGGAAGAAGGAAGGAAGATATTAATTATGTCGAAGGGCATTATTAAAAATAGACATCAAAATTTATATTTTTATTTTAAGAAATCTTATAAGTAAATTTTAATGATAGGTAAGACACATGTAATCAAATTACATGTCATTGCAAAAGAAATAAAAGTGGTAATATTTGATATTCTTATAAATAAAACTTTACATAAATTTTAACTATCAAATTAAATTTAATAATAAAGGTTTTCAGTTCATACTAAATTGCCATATGAACTTAATGTGATGTAAGTAAACATTTCACCAAGGTTTGTCATGTAGATACAACAAATTGTTTAAAATATATTTTGGGAAGATACCTATTTTGCAATAAATATGTAAAAGTAAATCAAAGAAATAAGGAAAGATATTATTTCCTTTTGGAGATAAAAATTATATTAATTAAAATCACAGAGGACCTTCAGTACAATGATCTAAGACCAGTGAGATAGTACATTGGGTAAGGCACTCACTCACCTAGCATATAGCCAACCTGACTTCCATACCCGGCACCACCTATGTTCTTCCAGCACCACCATGAGTGATACTTAAACACAACTGGAAAAAAAAATAGCAAAATCCAAAAATAGAACAACTCAAAAATAAAAAGTAAAGCTTTATTGTTACTTGACTTGTGTCAACCATATTTTTGTATTTTACATTTTTACACTGTGGTTTGCTTCAAAGCTCTACAAATATAATCTATATATGAAATGTTTTTATAAAAAAATTCCTAAAGATATTTAATGACAAATCTACTAAATATGATGATTTATATTAATGCATGCACACATAACTATACATAAGAGATTTCTAAGTAAAACAGAACTCCAACATTTTTCTTTGAAATATTGACTGTTAAAATAAAAAATATTCTATATTTAAAGCTGTAACAACATTTTTTTTCATTTTATTTTTTGTCTTCTTGGATCATACCCAGTGATATTCACCAGTTACTCCTGGTTCTCACTCAGTAAGTATTCTTGGAGGTGTTCAGGGGACCATATGGAATTCCAGGGATAGAACCTGGGTCAGCCATGTTCAAGGCAAACACCCTAATCACTGTACTATCGTTCTGACCCCAAAGCTGTAACAGCTTTTCTTCTATAAAAAGTCTGAAGTCTGAGTTTTCATGTCTGAATGATTCAATTATTCATGTAATTTACTAAGTGGATGTTCATTTCAGATAAAATTTAGATTTTCAATAATTTTGCATGGCTGTATTCATTTAGGGAAATACTACATGCTCTGCAACTGTTAAGTTATCATCTGTGGTTAATGGGGTTATGCAATAGTTTTGTCCTTGTAGTTTTAAGCATTTTTCAAATTTATACAAAAAATGTGTTTTTGTGATTGTAAGAAGCAAACCTTGCATAAATTGAAGAGCTCGGCATAGAACAGAAATCTCCAATGATGTTAGCAGAATGGTTATCCTCTTTATCTAGACTCTTGACTTGTTTTATTTGGCTCAGTATTGTATTATCTGAATGTCATCTTTGTAGCTTGTATTGATCTTGCAGTCAAAAGAACATTAAGAATTTCCCTTATCTGTTGCTATTAAGGCATACTGTTACCTCCTACATCAGATTTTGTTAACTGAAAAACCACTTTCTCCATTTACATAATCATTCACTTACTTTCATATTCTGAACATCTTAGTACACTTTAGTGGAACAACATATGAACTGTATCCTTGACTTCTACTCAACTGAACTGATAGAATTAAAGATTCTGCTCAAATGAATCACTATGACCTCCTTTTATTTCACTAAAATTTCTGAGCAACATCATCTCTTTCTTTTGTTACATTTATTCTATACTGAGGATGAATCATGTAATGTCAATTACCTTAACTTTTTTATGCATTTTCAGTAACTTTCTCTCTCACGATCCCCATTGATTTATTTATACAAATACCTATAAGTATATTATATTTTATTTTATTTTTGGGGGGGTCAAACCCAGCGATGCACAGGGGTTACTCCTGGATCATGCACTCAGGAATTACTCCTGGTGGTACTTGGGTGACCATATGAGATGCTGGGAATCGAACCTGGGTCAACCACATGCAAGGCAAACACCCTACCTGCTGTGTTATCTCTCCAGCCCCGTAGTATATCATATTTTAAGTATCAGTCTTAAATACTGTTTATTTTTCTGTTTAGTTGCTTTTTTGGGTCAAACATGGTGATACTCAGGAGATACTGTTGGCTCTGCACTCAGGTAACCATATGAGATGACAGGATCGGACCTGAGTCCTCTGCGTGCAAGGCAAACGCCCTATGCACTCTACTATCTCTCTAGAGCCCCTTTGAAAAATCTTGCAAACACTTCACAAACTCTCTTATGTAGTGTTTTTTTTAATTGTTGAAACAGATCTTAATTGAAATACTGTAACTTACATATTCTGATCACTATACAATGCTTGGCTTTTATAAATTTACTCAAAGACATTTCAATTAAGATTGTACAATAATTCGTCAGCACGTTTTCCTAAACCCTAACCTGTAATTCTGAAAGAACATGCTCCAGTTCCTAGACATTCAATGGCAGGGACTCAGGCTTTAGCTGAGAATTTTACATAGGTGAGAGTTTAGAAAATCTTAATCCCAGGAAGCTGGACACAAACAAAATGACAGGAAGATACATTATTTTAAAAGAAATAATTGAAACTTTTTGCTATTGCTTGGTTTCTAGTTCTAAGTAATGAAAGCAGAATAAAAGGAATAAAGCTAATATTTTTTAGGTAAGTAGTACCATTTTTCCCTCATTTCTGCAAACAATAAAATTTAGAACTATCATAAAGTGCTTCTTTCGCTCTTCATTCCCTTCACAATCTCATTCAGACTAAAGTTATCAAAGCCTCAATTTTCCATTGGGACATGCTGCTTTTATCTTAATACCTGCTCAACTGCCTCATTTCTATCTTTTTTGTCCTGACTGTTGTTACCTTCATCATCTCCAGAGCTCAGAGACTCTCCTTACTAGTACTGTAAATCTCCTATCTAACTTTCACTTTTTTCAGGAAGCCCTTTTCACAATACAGATTGTGCCATAGAATGTAGTTGTGTTCTTCCTTTGGTACAATGGGTTGTTTGGTCCAAAATAGATTCCACACGAGCTATACATTTATTAGTTTCATCTCCAAAATGTTGTCGTTGTCCTTATTTTTATGAGCATATAAATTACAATTTAGGTAATGAGCGAAGGCACAGAGGGTATGGCGTTTGCCTTGCACGTGGTTGACCCAGGTTCGATTCCTCCGTCCCTCTCGGAGATCTCAGAGAGCCCGACAAGCTACCAAGAGTATTCTACTCAAAAGGCAGAGTCTGGCAAGCTACCATGGTGTATTCGATATGCCAAAAACAGCAAATAAGTCTCACAGTGGAGATGTTACTGGTACCTGCTCAAGCAAATCGATGAACAACTGGACAACAGTGCTACAGTGCTACAATTTAGGTAACATGGTAGTATGAGTGTTAAAGTTAATGGTATTGTGACTACAGAGTATAGTGGGAAAAGTGCTAGCCTTGCCTCTGGCTGCATACAATACCTTGTAGACTCCGAACACAGATCTTGGAGTAAGTGACATGTGTGCCACTCCCGCCACCCCCACATACACTGCAGAAGAAGTTTTATGCACAAAATTACTGCATATTATGAACATTAACTCAGTGTATTTAATGTGCCAAGACTTCTGATTTCCATAACATTCTTTATGTAGATCTTCCTGCTGTAATATACTTCTTAGGTCCAATTCTATGATATTGCCACTCAGTTAACTCCTAGCCATCAAAATTTAGATGAAGCAAAGTCAATATTATGTCACAATATCATTTTGAAGCTCTTATTTGGGCTCGCATCACTCCTTGCAAACTTTTTTTTTGGGTAGCATTTAGCAAATAAGCTCATCTACTGCAATAAACTGTGAGTTAGTCAGGACTGAAGCCCCACCGTGTTTGATTTCATGTCTTTGGTGCCTATAAAATGATTATTTCCCAATGGGAGCTCAATAAATATTTTCTGAGATAATATTTGTCATTTGACTTCACAGGAAACACCCAGAGAAAGAAATACTACAAATTTATTCAACATTCATTACAGTTATTTCTTGTAAGATTTTATTTTTTCCCTGTACATTTTTGTTGCAGATACTTTAGTTTTTCTTCTCCTGCTCTTATCTAAACTAGTCTTTATGTAACCCCTTTACTTTTATGTTCTCTTCATTGACTATTTTTTAGAAACTAGTACATTGCCTTATACTATTCGGATCATAACATATTGCACTGTACAAATTTTTTATATGTAGAGCTTTACATTTATGACTTCTAGATTCTAAGTTATTTGTAAAAAAAGAATTCTAGTCAGTAAAGGTTGAATCAGGAGGACAGACGCATAGTAAAACTTATCCTGACAAAACCTTAATAAGATATTTTCCAATACATTGAGCTATAAGTATAAAATGTCATGGGGTTTTTTGTTACTTATGTAGAACCATATTGGTATTGATAAATTTAAGTAACATATTAAATTTAATTTAATAAATTAAATTTAAGACTCCCCAATGATCTCTCACACCCCTTTTCTAATACATTTTTTCATCAAAACCCTGTCCAATTTACTTCCATACATAATTCAATTTACCTCTGTATCTGTTTTCCATCATAGACAACTGCCAATATGTTTCAACACCAAAATTTGGCTTGCATATTATAGAATTTTTAGAAATTGGACTGGAGCAATAGCATAGTGGGTAGGGTGTTTGCCTTGCATGTGGTCGACCAGGGTTTGATTCCTCTGTTCCTCTCAGAGAGCCTGGGAAGCTACCAAAAGTATCCCGCCTGCATGGCAGAGCCTGGCAAGCTATCCTTGGCGTATTCAGTATACCCCAAACAGTAACAAGTCTCACAATGGAGACATTACTGATGCCTGCTCGAGCAAATGGATGAACAACTGGATAGAAATTGGACGATATGCTATAAATTTAGCATCTTTTTTAATATTCCATTTTAGAACATATTTGTTTTAGAGTATCCAAGCTAATTATTATGACAATGATGAATTATTTTAGAGTTTATTTAATTAATTTTGTAATTTGGGGTGCCATAGCTGGCAGAGTTCAAGATTTCTCATGGTTATGCACTCAGGAATTATTGCTGTCAGTGCTCAGGGAAACAAATGGATTGTTGGGAATCAAACCCTGGCCAGCTGCTTGCAAGGAAGCGCTCTTGCTGTTGTACCATTTCTCCTGACACAATTCACTTTTCTTCATTAATAAATAGTATTTCATAATTTGCATACTCACTCTGATAGGAATGTTTATCAAAATGCAATTGTCATAAATATTGCATAGATATTTTGAAAAGGACATGTGTTTTTTTGTTTTAATTATATAAATATGTAACATTAGAATTACTAGTGATTACAGTGAACATAAAATTTTATTTTTAAGAAACTGAGAAGGTATTTTCCAAAGTAGTTTTAACATTTTTAATTTCAAACATTAATACAACAATCCCATATATATACATGCACAGACCATAAGCAGCCAACTTTACTTGGTACGTGAATACATATGTGTACCACAATTCTATGACTTCATATTAGGTAGCTTTCTTTATTCTTATTCTTTATTCTTAAGGGTTTGCATCATAAATTTATGTTTAACTATTTTTACTAAAGCAACATCATTTAAAATAATGTTAATGTTTGTGTTCTTCGCATAAAAAGTTACTGTACTATCACCACTATTAGAGGGCTCCAATTTCCATTTCTGTTTCTAAATTCTTTTTATTATTTTCAATCATCACTTTTCCTTTTTCCCAAACTTCTAAACTATTTAAAAATCTCAGTTCTGTTTTTAGAGTCCAAGGTTTTTTTTTTTTTAATTCTGATCATTCCATTTGTTGTTTTATGGCAAATAATCCCTCTAACCAATTTAACTTAATATGAAATACTTTTGTTTCATGCAAATTATAACAAAAAGCAAGGAGTTTAATCTTTTATACAGCTGAATATTATTAAATTGTGTATGTAGATCACAATTTATTTATCCATCTTTACTTTGCCATTTAGATTTTTTCTAAATCTTACTATTACAAATAGTGTTGGGCTGGAGCCATAGCACAGTGGTTGGGCGTTCGCCTTTTAAGCGACTGACCCGAGTTCGATTCCTCCGCCCCTCTCAGAGGCCCCAGCAAGCTACCGAGAGTATGGAGCCTGTGCGGCAGAGCCTGGCAAGCTACCCGTGCATATTGGATATGCCAAAAACGGTAACGATAAGTCTCTCTATGAGAGACGTTACTGGTGCCCGCTAGAACAAATCGATGAGCAACAAGATGACAGTGACAGTGACAGAGTGACAAATAGCGTTGCAATAAATATTTTTATTAAATAGATAAACATGCCTATTAAAATAATATCTTTTAAGTTCTTAAGGGGTAGATGCCTAGGAATAGAATAACTCAAGCCTATATATTTATTTAATTTCATGGTAAGTCTCCATACTACATATCTCCTTTCTTCTCCTCATTCTTTTCAAAATTTGTTGGTCCTATACTTTTTAATATATGGCATTCTCATTGGTTTGTGGTGAGAGTTCATAGTCATTGATTTGTGCATTCTTGCTAAACAATGATGATACACTCTTTTTCATATGCACATTTACATTCCTCCTCATATACATGTTATGCACATATATCTTCTTTGAGAAAATCTCTTCAGCTTTTATTACCACATTTCATGGGGATGTTTGCTTTTTCATTGATGAATTTTGTAGATCATTTTTGTAACATGAGTGTGCAATTTACAAATAGTTTCTCCATTAAGTAGAGTGTGCCTTTTTTGACCATTTTTTATTTGTCAATAAAGCAAGTTTTAAGTTGTACATAGTTCTGTTTCTTTAATTTTGTCTTGTTTCCTTTGTCGATGCAAAAGAGTTGCATCATTGACGATATCTGTAAAGTCAATATCAAAGAGAACTATGCCTATAATTTTTTTTATTTGTTTCATGAATTCAG
This sequence comes from Sorex araneus, assembly GCF_027595985.1. NCBI lineage: Eukaryota > Metazoa > Chordata > Mammalia > Eulipotyphla > Soricidae > Sorex > Sorex araneus. Next base: position 173,331,433 of record NC_073303.1, on the reverse strand, counting down.
GTAAAATATGTTTTCATGTATAATATATGTTTAGTATATGTTTTGTTTTTTATAATTTTGTTTTGTTTTGTTTGAACTCCCTCGCTTTGAGCTCAGGTGCTCTGACAGTGCTAAGAGTACTACGTGCTGAGGAAAACTGAACTAGGATTTGCTAAATGTTAGGCAAGTTCCTTACTTTATGTACTGTCTGTAAAGGTTTTTTTATTTTTAAATTAATTTCAATTAAAACCTTCTTTTTTTTTAAATTTTATGGAATCACCGCGAGATAGTTACAAGCTTTCATGTTTGGGTTACAAGCACACCAAGATCAAACACCCATCCCTCCACCAGTGCACATTCCCAACCACCAATATCCTGGTTATACTCCTACTTTCCCACCCGCCCGCGGCCTCCCTGGCAGATAATATGATGCACAGACTTTGTGTTACATCATCCTTGCATTTCTGAGCTTGATTCCAGTTGATCACAACATAAAATCCATTTATGTATTTGGATACTATTCACTACAATTTCAGTAAAATGGTTTGTGTCTGGGGTTAGGAAGTACGTGGTAGAACAAATGCCTTTTATGTGTAGGGTGCTGGGTTCAATTGCAAAAAAAAACTGTATGTTTGTAAGAGATATGATCTGTAGTTTTCTTGTGAGACCTGTGCTAGGGTCAGTATTGGCTCTACAGGCTATCTTTGGAAGTATTCTTCTACTTTTTCAAAATAAGAGTTTTGTTTGTTTGGGCTTGGGGCCAGATCCATGATTGCTGGGGGGTCATCCTTGTGGCGCTTGGGGATTGATGTGGTATTAAATACCAAACCCAGGTCTCTTACATGCAATGCATGTGCTCAACCCATTGAGTTGTCTCTTTGACCCCGCCCCCATAAAGTTTTTTTTTAATTTTTATTTTCATATAGTTGCTCACATTAATGGATTACACCCAGTATTTCAACACCATCCCACCACCACTACACCTTCCTACCACCATTACTTTGAAATTTCCTGGCACCACTTGAAACCTGCTGAAAAGGCATAAGCTAGATAATTTACTTTGTATTGCTTGCTATGAAGAGCATAAGATATTGTGCTCCTGGAGTTCTAAAACTTTAGATCATTTGTGTCTGGATTAATCTCTGCATTGAGCTGCTCAGTTCCGAAAGGCCTGAAGTTTGCCGTCACCTGGGCTTCTCATTGGGTTCTGTATAATTGGAGTCCTCTGGGATTCCGAGGAAGCAGGTGAAGGGACAATACCTGCTCCCATCTGAGGGACCCTAGTGAGATCGGCCTGGCTTAATGTCTGGAGGCATCTCTGCAGCAAACTACTCTGTTTTGAGATTCTTTTGTGTCGATGATAAGATTTTTTTCTTTCCTTTTGTTGATAAATATAGCATAATCATTATTTTAGTATATTGAACTATTATTGCATTCCAGGAATGATTCCACTCGGTCATAGCATATTTTCTGTTGATGTGTTATTTAATTTTGTTTTTATCAATTTATTGAAGAACTTTGCGTATATATTTGCCTTCTTATGGTATTAGGTTAATAATAACTTCATAATATGTCAAATATAATTCTAGTTACTTTAATTTTCTAGAAGAACTTGAGGAATATTGCTAATTGGTGATCTTTGAGGGTTTGGTAGAAACCATTCATAAATCAATCAGGACCTGGGCTTTGATTTTTGGGATATTATTATTACTATTATTATGATGCTATTTTTATGTATTTGATCTAACTCAAGATTTTCAGTTTCCTCTTGGATCACTCTTGGGGTGTTGTATTATTCCCAAATCCTAGCTATTATTCTTGGTTCTCCAGTTTATCATCAAGAATCTGTCAGTAACTTCTTACAATCTTTTGTATGTCTGAAGAGTCTGTTCTAGCTTTTCCCTTTTAATTTAGGATCTGCTTCATTATCATTTTCTCACCTCCTCTCTTCTTTTCTCTGTGAATATAGCTAAGTGTCTGTTAATCTTGCCTATTGTTTCGAGAAATCAGCTCTTGCTTTCATTGCCTTTTGGTATGATTTTCTTGGTTCCTATGTAACTTATTTCAGCACTAAGTTTTGTTTTTTTCTTCCTTCTGCTTATTTTGGATTTCCTTTGCCTTTTAAAACTTTCTTAATAGGAAAGACTAGGTTAATAATTTGGGACTTTTCTTTTTCAGGTGTAAACCTGTATTTTTGTGAACTTCCCTCTTGGCAGTGCATTGCTTTGTCTCATAGGTTCTGATAGCTTGCATCTTCATTTTCATTCATTTCCAGGAATGAGCAAAAATTTCTTTTTTTTCTCTTTAGTCCAGTAGCTGTCCCATAGTAAACTGTTTAGTCTTCAATCTCTAAGGATTTTCCCCAGCTCTCTTTTAATGAAGTTCGTACTTCATAGCTTTCTGTTCTAAGTAGAAAGTTGATATGATTTCTATCTTATGACTTTATGAGCACTTCTTTAGTATGTGCGTCCTAGCATATGGTCTATACTGAAAAATGTTTCATGTGTAGTTCTAAGAATGCATTTCAGTTTTTTGGAGCCAGAAGTCCTGTGTATATTTATTAAACCCATATTTTAAAAAAGATCTTCATTTAATGTTGTTGTCTCTGCATTGATTTTCTCTCTGGTTGATCTTTCCAATGATAAGAGAGAGGTGCTAAAGACTAGTGCTACTTTTGTGTGCCTGTCAATAGTTCTCTTCAGTTATTTTAGTAGTTTCTTGAAAAACTTTGCTGCCCTATTTTTGGGGTGTGTGTGTATATATACATATATGCATACATATGTATGTATATATATATATATATATATATAAAGAGAGGCTGCTAAAATCTCAGGACTAGAATGAATGGAGACATTATTGGTGTCCGCTCAAGCAAATCAATGAACAATGGGATGACCATGATATAGTGATACAATGATATATATATGTATATATATGTACATATATATAAATCAGAATTAAGTATATTTGCTATAGGATTCATGAATCAATGCAACTATCCTCCTTTTCTTTTTAGTTTTCTGGGAAGAAGATTAGCAGGTATATACTGTTGAATAGGTTTTAGTATATATACTTCAGTTGTATTAATATCATATTAATAATGGGCCCTATTTGTCTTCATAAACCACATCAAAATTTATACTAGAGTTATTCAAATTAGTGACTCTTAACTCTGAAATAGAAATATTCCCTCAGCCCAGTCAAATGTTTAATGTAGAAAAATTTCCTGTTGTTAGTCCATAATTAGTGGCTATTATTATTGTTTTGGATTACATCAAGTGGCAAAGATAAAATATGTTCACTGAAAGTGCCTAAATTAACGAGATTGTCTTTATTAACAAGGCCCTATTAAGTGGTTTCAGCTGTAGTAGCATTTGAGTTCCATTAGGTTTTTGAAGTGATTTAGAAATTCAAATTATTTTAAAAAATTAGATGTCAGGGTCGTGGATAATTAGTAAATGCTAGCTTGAAGTTGCAAATTTATACTGAATAGTGGCATTGAACAGAAACATTGGGTGTTGTTGAACTACAAACATGGAGCTGAGAAAACACTTTTAAAGCTACTTGTTCTTTGGCATGCGCAATAAAAACTATTTAAGTTATTAAAAATTTTACTTATCTTGTAAATACAGTAATTAAACTAATAATTCCTTTGTAAGGGCAGAAGAACACTTTATTTATATGCCTAACATGACATCTGTTGCATAATTTGAATAAATCATTTTACTTCTAAATTCTTAAAATGATTGACATAAAAATATAAAAAATATATCAATAAAATATGACCTCAGATATGTTCTCTAGAAATTAATGAATGGCTATACATTTTGAATTAACATTTAATACGATGTCATTTTCAAAATGGATACCAAAAAATATAGTGATTGATAGCTGTTTTATATTGCATTGATACATTTTCATGTTTTATAAAATTCTTAATATTTCCTGATCTACTACTATCTGAAATCATTGAATTATCTGCCAAATATATGAGAAAAAGCAAAATATAACTTCTATTGAGGGATCAAAGTTTAAATCAATTAAGTATATTTGGGAAGTACTATGGAAGAAAGTTTAAGAAAAACACATAGGAGAGAATGTAGGTTAAATTTGTACTGCACATATTTTGATTGTGCATACTCTGAGTTCCATTCTTCAGCACCTTAGACAAACTGTAACTTCCATACAGCATGGTTTTATTGGAAGATTGGCCTACAGCCAGCAGTGCTCAGGGTGTACTCCAGGATCTTTATTCAGGGACCACTCCTTGTGGTTCTTGGGAGACCATACGTGGTGCCAGGGGTGGAACCCAAGTTGTGTACATGCAATGAAAAAGCTCTACCGACTATATATATCTAACAAAAGTAGTAAAACCAATATAAGAAAATTAGAGAATAAATAAAATCAATAAAATCACTCTGAAACCTAGGTCAGAATTATAAATTGATCTTAATGAATGTTGACCATACATCAAAGTGATATTATATCCCAAATACCTGGGGGCTACCCAAGAATAAGATAAAAGGAATGGAAGAGAATAAGTTAGAAGAAAGAAAATTTAATTGTGTGGAGTGATATGTAGAGAAACTATATGGGTTGTATATTTCACAATATGTGCATATATCAAGTCACTATGATGTACCTTTCATTTCTTATCATTTATGCCAATTATAATTGAATAAGACTTAAGTAATAAAGACCATAGAAAATCATCCTCATCCCCATCATCCCATTCATCGTAGATTTTCTTGAGCGGTCTCAATAACGTTTTTATTCGTCCTAGTACTCGTCCTTCCCAACGGTGCTGCATTGGAGGCTCTTTCAGGGTCAGGGGAATGAGACCCATCATTGTTACTGATTTTGGCTTATGAATACGCCACGGGGAGCTTGCCAGGCTCTCCCATGTGGGCAGGAAACTCTTGGTAGCTTGCCAGTTTCTCCGAGAGGGAGAACTAGGCTATAAAATGTCTTCTGGGAGATTGGTTTTATAGTCTCTGGATGTTGGCCATTGATGGGGTTACATGGTACTAGGAGATGGTTTCTGGGTATGAACACCTAGCTACTGGAAAATGGGGGATCTGGGCAGAAGAGGTTTGGAGATATCAGCCCCGGGTCTCACACACCTGGGTTCCTCTGCCGGTTCCTTCACGCGTGAGGCTCGTCCAAAGTGTGGAGAGGGGCTTTGAGCATGGCTGTGGCTGGGTTCCTGAGTTCTTTGGCTTCGGGGCTCTGCTTGAGGTGGGGAGGGAAACTCAACCCATCCGCTCCAAAGGGCCCAGGTGAAGACAGCCAGGAACGGGGCAAGAGACTCTGCCATCTTGAAAAATCTATTCAACATTGTAATTAAAAAGGGAGTGTCAAAACAGAAGAGATAGTACAGATTTTAAGGTGTTTGTGTTGCTTTAGTCTGAGCCAGGTTAATTTGTAGCACTGCAATAGAATAATATTTCACAAAAATGCTGAGCGAGTCCTTAGCAAACTGCTGCAAGGGATATAACCTCAGTACAGCTGGGCTTGGCCCAAATGAGGAAAGAGAGAGAGAGAGAGAGAGAGAGAGAGAGAGAGAGAGAGAGAGACAGACAGACAGACAGACAGACAGACAGACAGACAGACAGACAGAGGGATAAAGAGAGAAACAAAGAAAAAGAAACAGAATGAAGGAAAGAAATGGAAGGAAGTGAGGAAGGGAGGGAGGAAGTAAGAAAGGAAAGAAGGAAGAAAGCAAGGCAGGGAGGAAAGAAGGAAGGGGGAGAGGAAGGGAAAAGAAATAGAGAAAAGAAGGAAGAAAGGGAGGAAGTAAGAAAAAAAGGATGCTGTAATAAAGCACAAATGAATTAATTAATAATGACTAATATTATTAGTCATTATAATAAAACTATCCTCAGAAAACAAACTATAGAAAATCAATGCGGTTGATTAATGGAAAATAAACCTTATTTATGAAGGGCTGGTAAATTTGCCTGGCATGTGTGATGTCCTAAGTTTGAGCCCTGAGGGCTACATGGTCCCAAGCGCAGCATGGTGGACAGTGAAGGCAGAGTGATCTCAAACCCTTGGCCCTGTTTAATGCTGGCACCAAGTTGGCCCCTCAGAGCTTACAGAATCAATAAAAACCTAGAGTCCAAGCACAGCTGAGAAGAAGCCCTCAAATAGAAACAAATTTTATAAAATATAAAATGAAAATATTCGTATATTGGCAATGTGTTGAACAGAAATAAAATGCAAATAAAATAGACTTTGGTCATTCAAACTCAGTGTACCGAACATTTAAATAATAAAGAATTATTTTCTTAAAAATGGAGTTCTGCTTTGCAATATATGTTTGTCGTACTTTTAAAGCAATTCTTCCCTCAGACTATGTTTCCTATATATATGTATGTATACGTATATATGTTATTTAATAATTACATCTCCTCTCCCTACACCTGCCTTGATTGTCTAGAACACATAACACTGCCCTGTTCCTTGAGAAATTTACATGGAGAGGCTTGCCCAAGACCTGAAAACCCATAGTAGTCACTTCACTTTAAAAGCTGAAAAGCAAAACCAAAAATAAAAATATTTGTGGCGCTGCAATACAAAGTGTTGCTCTAGAGTCCCATGCGCAGTTACACAGGACTGCGCAAACGTTTTAAGATTAAATTTTGTATTTTGTGTTTCTTTTGGGAACAGTGTTCTTGAGGATTGCAGTAGGGCTTAAGTGTACTGACAATTATTTTCAGATCTAAAGCCAATCTTGGAGGAAAGTTGGATTTCATTAGCATAAAAGGTGAAGGAAATATTTTGTTTTTTTCATCTGTGAGCCACACCTGGCAGTGCCTTAAAGCTTACTCCTGGCTCTGAGCACAGGGAACACTCCAGGTGGAGTAGTGGGGGCGGGGTTGTGAATAAGCCACTTGAGAACAAACCCACTGGGAGTGGCAAAGTGTATGGTAAACGCCCTTCTGTCACTGCAGCCCCACCAGCCCCAACTTTCTTTTTTTTTTTCTTTTTGGGTCACAGCCGGCAATGCACAGGGGTTACACCTGGCTCTGCACTCAGCAATTACTCCTGGGAGTGCTCAGGGGGCATATGGGATGCTGGGAATTGAACCCAGGCCGACCACATGCAAGGCAAACACCCTACCCACTGTGCTATTCCTCCAGCCCCCCAAACTTTCTTAATTGTAGCCAGAAGTGATAACTCCCTCAGGGCGAGAGGGAACCCCGTGGCAGATGTCATTGTTTCTCTTCCATCACAACCAAGCAAGCCTAAAACTTGGTGACAAGTCGCATGTAGAATGTGACACAAGAAATTGGGTCACTGTATTCTTAAAGGGTCTTATTTCATGGGACATATCAATGTCTTGGTGCTGTGAAATGGGGTGATAAGTTTAAGGGGTACAGAATGAATGTCCCTAGCATGTGCAAGACTCTGAGTTCAGTTCCACGCACAACATGCCCCATGTCTATCATCATGCTCTCGTCATACCATCCACCTCCCTCCTTCCATGCACTGGGAGGTGTAACTCTGCTGTCCAGGGAGCATGACCAGGCTGGCAAAGCAGACTGTGTATTATCAATAGAGAACCCCCCCCCACACACACACACCCAATCAAACAAAACTATCTGTCTTGTAGTTCACTCACTTGCATTCAGTTGAAGTGATTGAATTAAAGAGGTTGAGGATTAGGTCTGTGAGTTTTGTTTTGTTTTTTGGGGGGTTGTTTTGTTTTGTGTTGTGTTGTGTTTTGTTGTGGGTCCCACAGCTGCTGGTGCAGTGCTTGGGGAACTATATGGGATGTCTTAAACCCACCCCATTTTGGCCACGTAGTACTACAACCCGCAGTACTACAGATCTAGCCCAGGTCTGTACCTGTTCATTGGAAACCAAATATCTGAGGGAAGAGCAGAATAATGTTGAAGGGAGCGTGTCTTTAGACTGCAAGAGGGAAACTGTAGAGGAAGAAACAATTTATTAGCAGATTCCCCAACATTTGAATATGTGGGATTGTGTCTCTAATCATTGTGCTTTTACATTAAAAGGAAATCTGATTGTATTATTAGGGATCCCTTAGCCAAGGTTTTTTGTTTTTTGTTTTTAATTTTTGCCTCTCATTCACAATTTGGGTTTTTTGTTTGTTTGTTTATTTTGGTCACATTCAACTGTGTTCAGGACTTACTGCTGACTCTGTTATCAGGATCAGTGCTGAAGGATCTTAAGGGATGCCAGAGATGAAATTTGGGTCAGCTAGATGCAAGACAGGCATAGTGTCCGTTATATAGTTTCTCCAGCCCCCCACTTTTGGGTTTTTAAATATTTTTAAAATTTTATTTAGCAACAATTTAGACTTGCCTCCTAATGAAATAATACACAATAAAAATGAATCTATCTGCGAACACATTTGCCAGATAAATAAAAGCTGTAATTGTGATTATTGGACAAAATCAGACTGTCCAATAATGAAAAATTATAAATCAGAATAAAATAATTTACTTGATAGCATAATTGCAGCATTAAAATGGTTATAAAGCCTCTGCAAACACACTGGTAAGTGCTTATTATTAGATGCTAAGTAAAAAAAAGAAAAATCGGAGCCTAATATGGCGTCTAGTGACAACAGTACATACTGGAGAAGAAAGTGACTAGAAAATAATATACTGAAATGATAAGTATGGTAATACTTGTACTGTTGGGTTATAATTACTTAAATCATTTTCTTCCAAAGTCCTCATTATGCATAATCATTTTTTATAATTAAAAATAAATGAAATGAAAGAAAAGTACACTCATCTATTAGTGTTTCCATTCTATCTAGTATTGTCTATCTGTTCTTTCTATAATGTAGGTTTCAGTGAGATGCAAATCTGAAAAGATAATTGCTATAATTAGGATGAGTAGTAATAGTATAGAGAAGAAATGGACATTTAAAAAAATTTACAAATTAGCTTGAATGCCTATTCTGTCAGCTAGCTAAATTCCGTTTTTTTTTTTTTTTTAACTGAGCTGGAATCCAAGTCATTATAATCTGTATTAATAACATTTTCTAAATTAGAAAATTTTTTTTGCAGTAGGAGAGTTTGTTTGAAAATTTTCACTCCAACTGGCTGAAAATCTTATTTTTAAAGTATCTGTTTGAATTTAACATTCATAGGACAGGCATGTGGGTTAAGAGGGTAATGATTTCATTTGGATTTTTGGTTTAGTGAAAGTTAATTCAATGAGAATAATCTTATACTAGTGAAAATGACACAGAAAAAATACTAGAAACAGTCTGTGCTAGCGGGTTTGTGCTAGAACAGGACTTCTTTTGCATTGCTGGTAGAAGTGCTGTAGGGTTCAAACTTTATAGAAAACTATGAATATATATTAGTGAACTAGGAATAAGGCAGCCTTATGACTCCAGAATTCTTCTTTCAGATATTTTTCTCAGGACACCAAAAACACATTCAAAAAGATATATGCTCACCATAACTAATTACAGCACTTATTATAAAAAATAAGATATGCAATCAACCTAGGAGTCCAACAACAGATAATTGGATGCTGTATAAAATGGAATACTATACAGCAGTGCTGAAAGATGCAGTCATGCAATGTGTGGTATGTGGTATGTGGTATGGAGGAAGAACTGTTTTTACAGAGGGATGCCTAGATCCCACTTCGCCCAAGAGTATAGAGAGAAGGGCAAACAAGTAAAGAAACTTGAGGTGGTGTAAGAGATAGACTAAAGCAACAAGAAGGAAAGAAATTGAGTAAGGAGGCAAGGAGGCATGCAAGAGATAGACAGAAGTAACAGGAAGCACGGGTCAAGAGGATCTGAGTACATCAGTAATGTAGAGAACTGATATACTAAATACGCAAACCAAAGTCAACAAACAGTGAAAGTATGAGATTCAAACTTTACCGGCCCAACTGAAAAATGTCCTTGTCAAGGTATCATGTTGGGAATTGGTTGTAGGGCACCTAAGAACTCTGATGGAAGGAAGACAACAGTGATGATGGGATTGGTGCTGGAGCATAGTGTGTCTAAAACCCAACTACAAATAGTTTGTAAATCAGACACGTTAATAAAAAATGTAGTAAAATTTTAAAAATACCTGAAAATAAAAGGCACCTATTGTTTTTCTCATTTATTTCTGATGTAGGCAGGCAGGCAGATAGGGAAGGCACCTCCTAAGGCAATGGCAGTAAATTTCCTGGGAAGTAATAGCCCTGGAGTTGTGAAAGCCTACCTTGCAGGAAACAAGAACTAAGGCCCGATAAGACCTGCACCAATCAGCAGCCACAGAAACAGAGAAGCCCCATCAGAAACAGAAGGCCAGGAAAGGAATTTCAAAGACCACCACCACTCCCAAACCTAAATCCCATCCACCCCCAACTTCCTTATCAACAAACTTTCACTGAGGTAGAAGCCTCACATTGGGGCAGATTGGAAAATCTCTCTAAAAGCCACCTTGAATAAAGGAAGGCCACGCATATGCTGCCTGGACCATGTGCCACTTGTGGCTGAGCACATGTGCACAAGAGTGCATCTCCACTCTTGAGATGTGTATGCACTTTCATGCTCACATGCCTAATGCTGCGATGTGTGTAGGGGCTCTCTCCGCCCTTGAAGAAGAGCCGGTTCTCTCTTGAGCATAATAGTCTCCATTCTCTCTCACTTTCTCTCCCTCCTTCCCTTCAAAACCTCCAAATAAAACCAGTTTTACTTCACTGCTTGGCTACTTTTGAAATTCTCTGTGAGGTGAGACAAGAACCCAGTAACCCTGAGTCTTGGGTGGCAGAGGTCGATCTGGAGAAAGTGACCATCTTTCTCCTCCCGCTTCACATAAGCCACCCATGGGGCCGACTGACATCAGTTCTACATAGAGTATTTATTAATTTGTAAATTTTAGTTGTTTTTATTCTTCTAACTACGTGTCTTTTCCTTTATTGAGTCCCGTAAATATTTCATAGAGTAGTAAATATTTGGTAGTGAATATTTGGTAGTGAATATTTGGTAGTGAATATTTGGTAGTAAATATTTGGTAGTGAATTTCTTTATCTGTCATTTATCTTATCTGGAAAACTTTGATTTCTCCTTCAAATCTGATTGATCACTTACGTATATAGAGCAATCTTGGTTGCACCAGAAATGTTCCCTTTAGCACTTTATGTAAAGTCACTCCCTTTTCTCCTACAGTTTCTGTGAGAAATATGCGTATATTCTTAGTCACTCTGATGTTGTCATCATGGGGCACTTAATTTTTCTCTTGTTGCTTTTAGGATTATCTTTTTATATTTGATCATTACATTTTATTTATAATATATTTTTGAGGTGCATATGCTTCTTTTTAACTCTTTAATTTCTTGGATTGTGTCTAGATCCTTGAGGAACTTAGCAGCAATTTTATTTTCAACTATGAACTCTGCCTCATTCTCTCTTTTCTCCTGAAACCACCATGAAGTATTTATTGGTTCTCTTGATGCTTTCTCTTATATTTTTTACATTATCATTTATGTATCTAACATACACATATTTTTCAGAATCTTTGGTTTAAAGGGTTCCACTGTTTAACTAACTAGTTATTTCATACTTTTGTTGAACTCTTCTATTATATGTTTTATTACCATATGCTTTTATTCTATAACTTCTGTTAGGACTTTTCTTAAACTTTCTGCCACGATTTCTGTTTTCCTAGATATCGCCTTCTTTTTCTCTATTTCAGCAAGCATTATTTGGATGTAACATTGAAGTTATCTTCCATTCATTTCCATGTATCTGATGTATTGAGTGTTCATTCCAGGTGTTTTCTTTAGCTTTATACATTCATCCATACCCCACACATGTCTGATTCTCCAAATTCCTAATGAACCTGAGCAGGGGCCTGTGTTTCAGTGGATCTGGGCATTCAAGATATCAGGACAACTTGAACTTGATATGTCAAATTTGTAAAAGCCAGGGAAATAAGTGGGGTCAAGTCACTAGTAACCAGCAGATATCAAACTTTCGACAGGTCTGTCAGAGGGCTGGTATCTCATGATGGAGTGAGTTTCTAGGGAGGGTGGACCCTCAATGAAAACCACAGTATGGGACTGCAAGAAGGCAGACAAGGAAGTGAGTGAGGATGACTTACTATCTTCAGGAAGCGTGCAGTGCCCTATTCACTGTGTCTGTAATGAGGTATTGTTATAGACCACTCAGGTACTTATCCCCAGGCAGTCAAAATTGAAAGCAGGGGACTCAATACCAACTGGTAGAAAGTTTCGATTAGAAAAATACATTCAGTAGAATTTATTCATATGAAGTTATTTTAGAAAAGAAAAAAAAGAAAGTGTATGGAAGAAAGAAGGTATGAGTTCTCCTTAACTGGGAAACCGGGGAAATCTGGTTTTTCACTTTTTAATTTTTACTTTTTCATTTCTTTAACAGGGATTAAGATAAACAGATTGGCAAAATAGAATTGTTAATCAAAAGCAAGATAATTTAAATGCTTATATTTTGCATGTCTTGGTTGTATGTCCTAGGGTGCATATCTTAGGCCTATCTTGGACTATTCTCAGAAATGTTTTTTCTGAAGCATTCTTTCTATCCCTTCCTTGCCATCCTTTCAATCTATCTGTATACGGATAGAAATATAATAGGCTTGTTAATGGTTTTATGTGGACCAATGTTTGCCCTGCTACCCCAACAATTTATTCTATTCAGGGATTTTCCCTGAGGGTTTATTACAAGAGACAGATTCAAAATATGATATTGGCCAGCAAAGTTAGGAGAGATAAGCAAGATGGCACTACCAACCTTCTCAACTCCTGCTACGCACTATCAGTTCTAGCTCTTTAAATCCAGAAACAAGAAATCTTCTCTCTAAAAATAGGTTCTACATCTTAGAAATCTCTTCCTTACAACAGATGGGGCTTAGTTCTTATTGGTGATGCCTCACTGAATCCAGTATTTCTTTGTCCTTTTTCTCTCCTGGCTGTGAACATTTTGTTTATCTAAGTTTCAGGTAGTTTTCTCTGTATATTTGTTCTAATTTGACTGAAGATTTGTTGTGATTGTTGAAGGAGATAAACACAAGTTCTCTTTATTGTGCTACTTTGTGCTAATAGATTTTTCAAAAAAAATTCATAACAAATTGTAATCCTAGTTAACAGTGTGATTTTCATAATTACTGGTAGATACAGGAAGTTTTATAAAGTCAATGTAGTATGCAAGCATTTATTTGGAAAGTGTGAGTACTTGCTACTGAGGCAGATATAACTGTTTAGATAGACAGAAAGACACAGCAGTAATAAACATAAAAAAGAAGTGCAAAAGCTAATTATACAATTAAGATTATTTTATGTAAAGAAAAATTAATTGTGACATATTTGAAATAAAAATGGTGACTCAAATTTGAAAAGTACTTGTAAACATTTTGATTATAAACACATTATTTGAACTCAAAAGTTAACTGTTTGTAAATATAAAAAATGCATATTACACAATATAATAAAAATTATGAAGTTTTGAACATAAATAAAATTATTTGACTTTATATTGCATTAACTTTTCATTTTCTTTTTTTTCTTTTTTTTTTTTTTTGCTTTTTGGGTCACACCTGGCAATGCACAGGGGTTACTCCTGGCTCTGCACTCAGGAATTACCCCTGGCCATGCTCAGGGGACCATATGGGATGCTGGGATTTGAACCCGGGTCGGCCGCGTGCAAGGCAAACGCCCTACCCGCTGTGCTATCTCTCCAGCCCCAACTTTTCATTTTCAAGTGCCTAATCCATCTTTTTATGAATGACATATTAACAAACAAAGTCAGTTTACATTACAACTTATGTTGGGTTAAGCTTACTATGCACTCTGGGCTATGCTAACTACTTATGCAAGTAAGTTAAACCTGAAGACAGAAAAAAATAATCAAAGTAGTTTCTAAGTTGTAAGAAGTCATTTTTTCCAACAATATGATAAATCCTTCCTTACTTTCCACTATTCTTGCCTGCCCTATAATTTGCCTCATTGTGGTGAAAAAAATTAAACAAATATAATACGTTCATTTCTAAAGTATCAGATACCTACTATTAGTTGCTAAGAAGAAATATTATCTGATAATCAGAATGATCTATTTACCAAGTCAAAGAAGTGTTGTTTTTATGGCTAATATAAATATTTAAATATTAATACTTAAATTAAGAAAGTAGATTTTATTAATTTAGATAGCATATTAAAATACAGCTCAGACTTTTATTACTTTGTTAAACAGTTCATATCTGGGAACAGTAAGTAAATAAAAACACTAACTAGAAATTGATTATTTTGGTTAATTGTTTAATTGTTGATATAATGAATAATTTTGTCACATATTCACTAAAATAATAAATTAATTATAATCACTTATGCATACTTAAAGACAGGTATCTTCCTATTTATTATTTCCCATGGATTATTCACTATAATGGTTTTGAGTCAAAACTAAAAAAATGTTTTTATTACTCAAATTAAAAACTCTGAATTTTTTTGCAAATATATTCTACACCCTTTAATCTTTTAAATTAAACCCAAATTTTAAAAATATAATAGAAAATATCACCTCAATTATCAACAAAAATATCACCTCAATGATTTTCTTTTAGTACACATTTTGTTTTAGTATTTCACAACAATTATATTCTAAAATAATTTCTATCAATATGAAAAATAGTAACTTATATTTTGAAAATTATAAATATTAAAAATATTGTATTTGTAAACCACATATTTATGAGTTCCAAAGTAACATTTATACCTCACAGTATATAAAAAATGGCTCTTTATACCATTGATCTTCTTGATTTCATTGTGGCATCTGCTATTATCTAATCTTTATTAATGGACACAGAATTATTCAATCTTCTTTTCCTCCTGCCATCTGTTATCTTACTTATTTGCTTTGTCTTATCTACTTAATAGAGTTGTTTACCAAAAATCTGTCCTGAAACTTCTCTCTTTATTAGCAAAAACCTACCCATAGCAGTCTTATATAGTGTGTGAAGTAAAAGAACACTTTCTGCTTCTAAATATAAAGTATGGCTTGTTGCTGCAGTTTATAATCAACTATTGAAGGTATTCATTGAAAATATGTATTTTAGCAGCATTATATTTTATTGGAATTTAAAGGTATAGGTACAACCTATATTTTAACACACGTATGCTGGCATCAGAAGTATCCATGGAGGTCCTGATGGTGCAAGCATGGAAAATAAAGTACAACGTCATTGGATTGACCGAGAAAAGAAGATATTGAATACATGATCTCGTTTTTGACACTGGACAAGAACTGTTCCTCAGAACATGTGACAATAGAGGCGTTGGGGCTGTCGGTGTCCTTGTCGACACAAACTTGGCCATGAGCATTGATTTGTTCACATGCGTAACAACTCAAATCGAATGCTTAAGTTTGAATAGATGTGGTTCGTTGCTGGCAGTTTCTATTTTCGTTGTCTACACACCAACATCCAACTATAATGAAGAAGAAATTGAGAAATTCTACATAGAGGTGGAGAAGTTATATAAAGAAGACCACACCTTCTACAAGGTCATTGTCGGTGATTTTAACGCCAAGATAGAAAATAGAAGGTCACCCAAAGAACTACACATTGGGACCAATGGCCTAGGATGGAATGAACAGAGTGAGAGACTGTCTGAATTCATCATGTCGACCAAGACCATCCATGGTAACTCGCATTTCCAGATGTCCAAATCTGAACGATAGAGATGGGAGTCTCCAGTTGGACACTCCACAACGAAAATGACCACATCATATTCAATTGGCAGTTTTGCCTGACCAATGTCGTTGTTATCCCAAAATTCCAAAAGGAATCAGACCACCGTCTCCTTCATGCAAGATTCTACTTCACAGAGTGGAAGTGGGAGAAAGACTGCAATGTTTAAGGAGAGAACACCCAGAAAGACCACCAACTGGGAGCTCTTTGGCACTACTGCAGCAATATGGGAAGATGCTATTGTTGACAACACGGACAAGGAATACAATTGGTTGATTCAGCACCTTCATGATTGTGCAAGGAATTTAGAGCGAGAGAAAAGTCACCTGTCTTTGGGAATTGTCGAGCTCATGATCTCCAACATGGTCTGGCGCGAGCCTCAGGCAATCACAAGCTAATGTCCGAGCTCGCAAAGCTGTGCAGAGAAGTGATAAAGGAAGACCTAAGACAGAGAAGAGCAGCAGTGTGGCTGATGTGGCAAAAGCCGGGAAAAGCATTCTCAATGCCCACTTATCCTTTTCCAACTATAAGACCAAGATGACTGCCCTCCGACATCCTGATGGATCTATCACATCTTCCAGAAGGGTGATGGAAAAGGTTATCCACGACTCTACTCAGATCTCATCGAGAGCCACATCCATCTGCCCACATACCAAATTCTGCTGGATGGATATGTCGTTCTCAGAGTTCTCCCTTCCAAAATCCAACATGCCATTTTGTTGGTAAAGAGACATAAAGCACCTGGTCCAGACAAGGTCAGACCCAAACACCTGAAGAATTTGCCACCGGTACTTGTCAATACAATGGCTCAGCCCTTCACACTCTACCTGTCTGAATGAAAGGTTTCATCCCAGTGAAAAACGAGCAGGACTGTCCTGTTGTACATGAAGGGAAACATTGGTAACTATCGCCCAATCTGCCTGTGTCCGTTGTCTACAAGTTATTCACTTGAGTTATTCTGAATAGGATTGGCAGAACACTATTCAAAGTACAACCATGCAAGCTAGCTGGGTTCTGAAAAGAATTAAGCATGATCAACCATATCCACATGGTGGCCAAGATCATTGAGGTTTCATGAGAATTAAAGATGTCACTCTGTCTAACATTCATGGATTTAAAGAAGGCCTTTGATTCTACTGAGACTGAAGTGGTCATTGAAGCCCTAATCAAACAGGATGTTCAAATGCAATACATCAGGATCCTCTGTAAGCTGTATTAGGGATTCACCGCCAGGATCTCACCATTCTACAAAAAAGCATTCATCGACATAAGGAGAGGGGATCAGCAGGGCAAAACCATTTCACTGAAACTCTTCAGTGTCACCTTTGAGAACATCATGCGATGACTGGAATGGGAAGGAATGGGAGTGAAGATAGACTGTAAGCTTCATTGATGACATTGTTCTAATAACACCAAATATCAGCCAAGCAGCACGAATGCTGGTAGACTTTGACCACGAGTGTGGAAAGGTCAGACTATAGTTAAATCTCACGAAGATAAAGTTCATGAGAAACAAACTAGTTTCTGATGTTCCATTTGCCCTGAATAGAACGGACATCTCCAAATGCAACATTTAGGTACACCTAGGTCGAGAACTCAACATGACAGATGACCTGTCACCTGATCTGCACAGGAGGAAGAGAGCAGCGTGGAATGCCTTCAAGAGCATCGAAGAAGTAGTTAAGAGGAAGAAAAACCTCCGTTCTGGGCACAACTTTTTGACTCCAACGTTCTTCCTGCACTAACATACGCCTCAGAGACCTGGGCCCTACGGAAACAGGATGAGAGCACTATTCGGGTATCCCCATGAGGAATTAAACGAGCTATGCTTGGAGTATCACGTTTCACTCAAGTGAGAGAAGCAATCCTGCGTTTCGACCTCTGTTGACTATCAAGAATCAGGGATGCTGTCTCATTTGCCAAGGCATTGAAAATCAGATAGGATGACATGTAATGCGATTCAGAGATGATCGCTGGACTAGAGCTGTTACTGAATGGATTCGACGGGACATCAAAAGACCATGTGATGCCCACCTACAAGATGGTTAGACTTCTTCACCAAGACCCTGAATAAAATGTTTGAGGCTCTTCTTGTTCCTGGAGCTAGCAGACACCATTGCCATTGGGCTACACTAGCACGTGACAGGGATGAATGGAAACATTACTGGTGTCCACGCAAGCAAATCAATGAAGAATGGGATGACAAGTTATACAAGTGATATTTTATTGGCATTTAAAGATATAGGTAACACAAAAGTCTAAAATTTTGGGGCTGGAGCAATAGCACATCGAGTAGGGCGTTTGCCTTGCTCTCGGCTGACCCTGCTTCAATTCCCAGAATCCCAAATGGTCCCCTGAGCAACGCCAGGGGTAATTTCTGAGTGCAGAGCCAGTAGTGACCCCTGTGAATCATCGGGTGTGACCCAAAAAGAAAAAAAAAACAAAAAAAAATGTCTAAAATTTGATTTACTCATGATTTTTTTCTAAATGGGTTTAGTATTGCTAGTTAATGCTAACATCATTCAGAACAATTATTTATCAATTGTATCACATGTCATCTTATTAATCTTTGATTTGCTCAAGTGGGCTGCAGTAACGTCTCCATTCATCCCTGTCATGTACTAGCATAGCCCAGTGGTAACTGCTAGCTCCTGGAATACGGTGAGCCTCAAAACGGTTTTGACGAAGAAGTCTGACCATCTTATTGGGTGGCCACACAGTTTTTTGATGTCTCGTGGAATCCAATTAGTAACAGCTCCAGTCCAGTGGCCGTTTCTAAATGGCATTAAGTGTTCGGCCCATCTGATATTTGATGCCTTGGCAAATGAGATAGCATCCCTGATTCTTGATCAGTAAAGGAGGTCAGAACTCCAGAATCCTCTTACTTGAGTGAAACATGATACTCTAAGCATAGTTCTTTTGATTCCTCTTTGGGATACCCAAGTAGCGTTCTCATCCTCTTTTTCTAGGGCCCAGATCTCTAAGGCATATGTTAGTGCAGAAAGAATGGTGGAGTCAAAAAGATGTGGCTAGAGCCGGAGGTTCTTCATCCTTTTAACCACTTTTTCAACACTCTTGAAGACGTTCTACGCTGCTATCTTCCTCCTGCGAAGTTCTAGCGCCAAATAGTTCCTTATATTGAATTCTCAACCCAGGTACACATAGCTGCTGCATTCAGAGATGTTTGTTACGTTGAGAGCAAATGGAACATCAGGAACTAGTTCGCTTTTCATGAACATTATTTTGGTGAGATTGAGCTACAGTCTGACCTTTCCACACTCACAGTCGAAGTCGGCCAGCATTTGTGCCACTTGGCTGATATTTGGTGTTATTTGAATGATATCATCAGCGAAGCAGAGGTGGTGTAGTTGCTGACTGTCTATATTCACTCCCATTCCTTCCCATTCAGCTGTCACATGATATTCTTGAGGGTGGCACTGAAGAGTTTAGGTGAAATGGTATCACCCTACTAAACCCCTCTCTTTACGTCAATGTTCACTTCCTTTTTAGAATGGTGAAATCCTGGTTTTGAATCTGTAATACAGCTCTCGAAGGATCTTGATATACTGAGTTTGAATGTCCTATTTGGTTAGGGCTTTGATGGCCGCTTCAGTCTCAACAGAATTCAAGGCCTTCTTTAAGTCTATGAATGTTAGACAGAGCGGCATCTTGAACTCTCGCAAAACTTCAATGGGCTTGGTCACTGTGTGGAAATAGTCGATTGTACTGCATCCTTTTTGGAACCCAGCTTGCTCACACAGTTGTCCTTCATCTAGTGTTCTGCCTATTCTATTCAGGATGACTCGAGTGAATAATTTGTAGAGGACGGACAACAGACAGATTGGGTGATAGTTGCCAATGTCATGGATGTCTCCCTTCTTATACAACAGATCGATCCTACTGGTCTTCCATTGGGACGGAATCTTATATATGGACACGTAGTGTGTGAAGAGCCGAGGAAGTGTATCGACGAGTACTGGTGGCAAATTCTTCAGGTGTTCGGGTCTGACCTTGTCTGGACTGGGTGCTGTACATGTTTTTACTGATGAAATGGCGTGTTGGTTTCAGAAAGGAGAACATTGGTAAAGACACATCCATGTCTGTGGAATTTGGTATGTGGGGAGGTGGACGTGGCTGTAAAAGCAATTTGAGTGGAAGTCGTGAATAATCCTTTCCATTGCCCTTCTGTAAGATGTGACAGATCCATCAGAACGTCGGAGGGCAGTCATCTTGGTCTTGTAGTTGGCGAAGGACAGGTGAGCTTTGCAAGTACTTTTCCCAACTTCTCCCCCATAGGTCAAAACTGCTGCTGTTCTCTTTTAGGTATTCCTTTATGGCCTCTCTGCACAGCTTTGTATAGAGAAGGGAATACCAGGTAAAGTGTGGTTTGAGGACCTGCGTGGGATGGGAGATGCACTCTGAAAATAGAATATAGACCAAACACGATGGCCACGTAGTGGCTCTGTTGCAAACCACAACACCCAAAAGGAGAGAGAAAGAATAAGGGGGAATGCCCTGCCACAGAGGTGAGGTGGGGTTGGGGAGATGTGGTGGGAGTGTCGGAGGGATACTGGGAACATTGGTGGAGGGGACTGGGCACTGGTGGAGGGATATAGACAAAATGCAAACATGAAAGTTCACAAGTTTGTAACTGTAACTCATGGTGATTCACTAAAAAAAAAAAAATAGAGTAAGTAGGAAATAATGAACAGTTCAATTGCAAACAAGGGAATTGAAGTAGTAGTCAATAATCCTCTCTAACAAAATTCGATGTCCAGTAGGTTTTAGACTGAGTTTTACCAGTTTTAAGTATGCAATAATTACTATGTTGAGACAAATCTAAAGGCTTCACATTTATTCCCCTCCAAAATATTATATGCTAAATTCCTGATGGACATTGATAGCAAAATCTTCAATGGATTTTAGTGAGCCAAATGTAATAAAATGGTCCAAAATGAAAATTATTTGGATTTATTTTATGGATGCAGGAATGACATAACAAGCACAATACATTAATGAGATGAATTAAATCAGCAAAAGAAAGCTAAAAATCGTCGTCATATCAACAAATTAAAAATACATTGTTTACAAAATGTTTGATATCTATTTAAAATTAAAACTCAATGAAATTGGGAAGAAGAAACCTATTTCAACATAGTGAAGGACGTATAATGTAAACTCACAAATAACATCATACTCAATTGTGAAACACTGAAATATTTTTCTCTAATATCAGGTGGATATAACTACTCTTACCACTATCATTAAACATATTATTTGAAGTCCCTTCAATAGGAATTAGATAAGAAAAAAATTAAAATGATATTAATGAAAAGGATGCCAAGCCATGATTATTTCAGATGATATGATAACATATATGTGTATATACATATATACATACATATACATATACATACATACATATATATAAAGCTAAAGGCATTTCCTGAATGATATTTAAAACAATAAATCAATTAATCAATTAATAACATCAATATCTTAAAATATTTTGTGTTCTATATGTAGAAAGTAAACGAGAATGAAAAGACAAAATTTAAATCATACCAATAATTCAAATCCTAAAAATCAGTTTTATGAAAATGAAAAATATAACTATAAAATTATGTTGTACTAAAAATAATAGAACAAAAAAGTAAATAAGAAAATATTCCATGTTCATGGATTGGAATAATTTGCATTATTAAAATGATTGGATTACCCAAATAAGTATCATATTTCACATACTGCATAAATATTTGGTTGTAGTTTTCTTCAGTAACTTAACGGAAATGCTACTAAAGTATATGTAAGTTCATAGAAAGCCTCTGAATAGCCAAAGCAATTCTGAGAAAAACATAAATAATGGACTCCACACTCTTCATGACTTCATATTATAAATTCTAGTTTAATTAAAACAGTATGTCATTGGAATAAAAGCAGATATGCAGACCAGTGAAATGAAATTTTAAGCCCAGAAATGAACTCTGAGATATTGTTAATTTGTGAGAACATAAAATGAGGAAAAAAACCTTATTTAAAAAATGGTGTTCAGAAAACTGGTTAACCACAAACAGAAGCATGAAACTGGATTACTTCCTTACACTATAAACAAGAGGGAATTCAAAATGAATTAAAGATTTATATGCTACACACAAATCCATAAAATGTACTGAAGAAAACAAAACACCCCATGATATTGGCATCAGAGATGTTGTTAGTGATTCAAATCTATTGGCAAGGAAACAATAGTACAAATTGTAAACAGGGACAACATCATAGTTAAAGACTTCTGCACTGCAAAGAAACTATCATTAAAACAAAACAGACACTTTTTTGAATCATACAACTGACAAGGAGTTAATATGCAAGATATATAAAACTCTCACTAACTCAACAACAAGAAACAAATAGCCCCATCTGAGAAAGATCAATGGTCTGAAGAGACACTTCGTAAAGGGGGGCCCACAGATGTGTGACAATTCTATAAGATTATTTTCATTATTACTAATTGTCAGGAAAAAATGAAAGTCCAATTGACAGTGAGATATCATATCACTGTCATTTCAAAAGTGAGAATGGTCATTGTGTATAAGATCAGAAACAACATTCTGTGGGGAATGTGGATAAAAAGAAATCCTCATTAACACTGGTGGGGATAATTTTGTAGAAATAGAAGCACCATATGACCCAGCGAGCGTACTCCAAGACATGCATATAAAGAAAACAGAGCACTGATTCAAAAAGACATATGCACATCTATGGTTATTTCAGAACTATTTACCATAGTCAAGATCTGGAAATAATTTAAGTGCTCTGTGACAGTTGAGTGAAAAAATAAAATTTCAGTTTGTACAACAGAGTGAAATACTGCTCTGAAACAAGATAAAGTTTGCCTTTATGAAATAAATCAGAAGAAAACCAGATATTATATAATCTCACTCATATACGGTATATGTGTAATCAAAAAGGAAATGTCCAATAAAAGATAACCCTTAGTTACTGATAGCAAAAGAGTGAATTGATCTTGTATTACTTCAGGAGAAATGAGCAATGCTGTGAAATTCTAGTAATTTAGAGGTAATTGTGGTATTTTAACACTGCCTTTATAAACATGCATTTGTGTAAACTTTTATAATTATTACTATTCCAATATCTTTAAAATGGCAAATTATATTATGTTTAACATATTATAGTAGCATCTAACTTCCTTAATTTTTCTAAACTTAAAATATTATAAATATGATAAAATAAAACCTAGTTGTTAACATTTTAGAATCCTTTAAAATGTATAATTTAAGAGCAAATTCTTAAATTCAACTAATAAATGTCAAGTCTGGTATTCAAGAATTCATTCAATTATACTAAGTTTATTAAAAACAAAATAGTCAGAAGAAAAAGATAGTAATATATTTAAAAAATTTTTTAGGCTTGTATGTTATCAGGTGTTAGTAAAAATGTTTTCACATCCTAAAAAATAAAAAAGATTGGGGCTGGAGCAATAGCATAGCGGATAGGGCGTTTGCCTTGCTCGTGGCCACCCGGGTTCGATCCCCGGCATCCCATATGGTCCCCCAAGCACCGCCAGGAGTAATTCCTGAGTGCAAAGCTAGGAGTAACCCCTGAGCATCGCTGGGTGTGACCCAAAAAGCAAAAATAAATAAATAAATAAATAAATAAATAAATAAAGATATGACAGGATTTTAGATTTACAATTTTATTGAATTTTCTCAGGATGCATAAAATGCATAATCAGATTAGAATATTTTTCTTATGTATGTTGTGTGTGTGTGTGTGTGTGTGTGTGTGTGCGTGCAGTGTTAGGAATTGAACTGAGGACTTCATACATTCAAGGCAAACACTACCACTGAGTTGTATCCCTAGACCTTATAATCCAGAATGTTATTGAAGGTGGTTAATAAACTTCCTTTCACAGTCACAGTCACAGTCATCCCGTTGCTCATTGATTTGCTTGAGCCGGCACCAATGACATTTCATTTTGAGACTTATTGTTACTGTTTTTGGCATATCGAATACACCACAGGTAGCTTGCCAGGCTCTGTCATGTGAATGAGATACTCTGGGTAGCATGCCGGGCTCTATGAAAGGGGCGGAGGAATTGAACACTCTTTGGCCGTGTGCAAGGTGAACGCCCTACTGCTGTGCTATTGCTCCAGCCCAAGCTTCCATTAGTCACCAGTAATATTAATTGAATGAGACTGTCACAAGATAGAAATAATTTAAAGCTCCTTGCTCTAGCATGTTACATATAAAATAAGTAAGTGATAATGCTAACATAAATTGAACCTTATCTAATATCCGAGACTGCATTAGAGTGAGAAACTCATGATTACACAAATAATTGAAAACCCACTCCTTCCTCAATACAAGATACTGGTCACAAAGTTTGCTTTTAAGTTCAATATTCCATTATTTCATTCATGAAGGAACCATTTAGAATTTTTGTATGTCAATGCTATAGGAATAAATGTTCATAATAAATGGAAATGCAAAATACCTTCCTTGTTATTTTTTTATTTTTACTTCCTTTGACCAGTACCAGAGTCACATTCTTTTTTGGTAGAAAACAATAGCCTTTCAATTGGCTCACTGTTGCCCTTCTGTTATCTTTAATGTTAATCAACTCCTAAAAGGCACTTAAGATTTTCCCTTTGAAGGCATTAACTCACATTTGATTTTTTAATCACTGTGAGATACAGTTACAAAACTTTCATGTTTGGGGCCGGAGCGATAGCACAGCGGGTAGGGCGTTTGCCTTGCACGCGGCCGACCTGGGTTCGATCCCCGGCATCCCATATGGTCCCCCAAGCACCGCCAGGAGTAATTCCTGAGTGCAGAGCCAGGAGTAACCCCTGAGCATCGCTGGGTGTGACCCAAAAAGAAAAAAAAAACTTTCATGTTTGAGTTCCAGTCATACAATGATTGAACAATCATCCTCGAGCAGTGTACATTTTCCACCACCAATGTCCCCAGTATCACACCCCCCCCTCATCATGACCCTTCCCCTGTCTCTATGACAGACAATTTCCCTCTTATTCTCTCTCTACCTTTGGGCATTATGCTTTGCAATACAGACACTGAAAGGCCATCATGTTTGGTCTTTTATCTACTTTCAGCACACATCTTCCATCTCAACTCACACTTTTAAGTTGAGACTGTGGATATAATTTTGTTCAGAGCACAATTTTGGTTATCTATTGTTTGGTTTGATAAAGTCCTTAATGCATAGCATTATATACATTATATTTATCTTTTTTTTTAAGTATCTAAATTATGGTCTGGGGCATAATTTAAATATGACTTATTTGAATAATTTGAATATGCCTTGAATATGAGGTACTCTAATTTCAATTCTACTGCTAGAGTACTCATGCTGGAGCCACCAAGAATAATCCCCACCAGAACCAATCCTGGGTCAGCATGGGAACCTAGGACTGTACCCAGAGAAAATCAAATAACCATGAGCTGACAGAGATATATCCATAATCAACAACATACAAGGCATGTGCCTTAGTCCTTGTACCATATCTCCGGCCCTGGCCAAAACCATTTAAAAAAAAATCAAGTCATCAAACAAACAGAAATTAGACCTTTTCATTTAATGGGAAACACAAATAAATGGTTATGTCCTATCTGAACGTGCACACATGTAAAACTTCTTTACTATCCTATTCTAAGTCTAATTCTAAATAGGATTCTGAAGCTAGAGGTTGTGTATTTGTTTTTCTGTTATTTTTTGTATCTGTTTTGTCCATTCTTCTTTCTGTTTTAGTTTCAGCATTATGTTTAGGATCTTATATCATTTCACTTATCCCTCAATTAATTAATATACTGAACACTCTCTAAACTTCTTCTCTAAATTTATTCTGCATTATACTAAAACTTACAGAATCATATATTTACCTCTTATTTTTTTTTCTGTTCACACTAGAGCATTAAGTATATTCTTTTACCTTCATTCAAAGTCAAAGTTATGCAGTATGGTCTGAACACCCACTATTTTATGCATCTGGATCAAGTTTAATCTTTTTCTTTTGTAAATTATTGAAATTTAATTCCTTTTTATCCCTATAATCTAATTTATGTCTGGAATAGAATTTACTTTAAACTGGAGATGAGTGACTAAAATTATAAATGTCCTAAAAATTCCATTGAAAATGGTATAAAGCCATGCTAAAATCATTAATTTTGGTGAAATTTCAAATACAATAGAAAGATATGGAGTAAAGGCAGGTTTAGTTGGCAAGGATTCACAGATAGGCTTCCTTCCTCACTTCCTCTGCTTCACTCCTAAGTCATGTTAGACAATGTTCCTTTTTTTTTAAACAAATGTTACATTCTCTTCAAACATTATTTTTCATAATCATGCCCCATTGTCTGAATCCATAGTCCCCTACATGCTTTCTAATGTTGTATTCCAAAATTTTGTGTGAATGCATTCTCTCCTATTTGCCTAAAATATTTTTGTTAGTGTGAGAAGAAAAAAAGTGAGCATATGTTTATAGAAGCCTCAAGTTTATGTTGATAACAGCATATAATAAGCATCTAGAGTCTTATTAGTACATTGAGTACAAATTGATAGTGTTGCATGTGTCACACAATGTATAAAAAGCAGAGACAAGAACTGAGTGCTAAAAGTAGGTAAAGGGATTTATATAACATCTCAGCACCTGAATTGCAAACCATAATGCCCAGAAAAGAGAGAGACAGAGAGACAGAGAGAGAGACAGAGACTGAGAGGACAGAGACACAGAGACAGAGATAGAGATAAAAAGTACATGCCATAGAGGCAGCTGGTAGGAGGGGAGGGAGGGTGGCAGGAGGGAAACTGCAAATAATATCGGTAGTGGAAAATGTATACTGGTGAAGACATGGGTATTGGATCATTCTATGCCTGAAACTAAATAATGAACAACTTTGTACTGAGTATTACAAAATAAGGGGGTGGGTACAGATAAGGAGCTTACCTAGCAAGGCCCATCCCTGGTTTGAATACTCCCATGAGTGAATACTCCCATGAGTGATTCCTCAGCACAGAGCCAGGAGAAAGCCCTAAGCACCTCTTGGTGTGCCTGCTCTCCCAATAAAAAGTACCAAAAGCATCCTGAACCAGGATCCCCAATCAGGACTTTCTTTCACTCACGGCCCCTCTGAGCCTTGTAGCAGGTGATGCGTGGAATACTTCTGTCCCCAGCTGCCAGCCCCTATCGTAATGTATCCCTATGAATGTTCCACTTCCTCTTGCCTCCCTTCCCACTCACATCTCACGCAATCACAGGCTGCTCTTGGTTCCTTTTGATTACAGTCAGATCGCATGCTTCGTTTCTTGTTTTTCTTGTTTTGGTGCACCTTTTCTGCTACTCATTCCTCATGTGCTTCCCTCCCCCCCCCCATTTTCAGCTTACTATGAATTCTTGTGCCCATGGCCACTCTCAATCCTGTTCCAATTAGAGCTTCTGTCTTAGCCCTACCCGCCTCTCCTCCCCTGCCCCACTGATGCTGCCAAGAAGTCCTCCCAAAATAGTGATGGCAGCTAGAAATCAGTATAGTCATAAGACCTAACTTTATTCTGGGAACAGGAGCATCAGCTTACTTCTCTCTTCTATCATCTGGATCCCGAGATCCAGCCTTAACACGGAAGAAACACTAGGGAAAGGAATGAATGAAAAAAATATGTTGTCACTTCAACAGATAGAATAGAAGTTCAGGTTAGCCCTTGGAAGCATCAGAACTTTTGGTGTTGACTGATGATGGCCTAAAAGCAAGGGTCCTTTTAAAGTGACTGAACTGAGGAAATAATTGAAAGGTAGTCCCAGCAAACTTGAAAAACTACTTGCTGGAAAAAAAAAAAAAAGAATTGTTGACACGAAACTGAAGGAGCTAAAGAATACAGTAGCGGGACTAAACAGCAGAATAGCAGATCAAAAATCAAAATCACTGACCTTGAGGACAAGACCCAAAATATGGTCACTGAATAAGTAATAGAATAGAAAAATAAAAAAGGAATTTAATATTTTTAATGTGTATCAAACATACAGAGAAGCAACCTGCAAATAGCAAGTCCAGAAAGAGAATAAAAAGATAGAGGATAATGGAAAAGATAATAAAGGAACACTAGCCCAGTCTGAAGTTAGTGGCCTAATAGGACCCTAATCCAGGATATCCAGAGTTCCAAACAAAACAAACATATTAGAGCAATACTAGGACAATTGCTACCCAAATGGCAAAATAATACAAAGCAGATAGACTACTTAAAGCAACACACACAACAGAAATAATTTAAAATTCATATCAGATTTCTCAAATGAAACTTTACAAGTGATACAAAAATTGGATGATATATTCAAAATATAAAATAAAGCAAAACTTCGACTAAAAATCTTTTAACCCGCAAGGCTATTACTCATATTTAAGGTAAGGATAAAACATTCTCTGGCAAACAACAAATGCGGGCATTTTCTGCATACAAACCAGCTCTGCAAAGAAATGCTTAATAGCATTCTCTTTAAATATCAACTATAAAACAATGATTTAAATTCCAAAGAGAAATGGCAGAAGATTCCTCCATATAAATAATCTCTCTAAATATAAGTGGACTTAGTTTTCCTATCAAAAGTCATAGAGTAACTATATGGATCAGGAAAAAATGTCCCAACAGACACTGCTTACAAGGACTACATTTGAATTCGAAAGGCAGACGCAGGCTCAGGCTGAAAGGTTGGAGAACAATCGTTTTTATCAATGTCAGACTCTAAGGAGCAGGGGTGAGCATACTTATGTAAGACTGAAGAGCAGCCATATTGGAATAAGGAATGGAAATTACATATTGATTGAGAATTTTTACTCCTATCAACACATAGGTACCAGTTTCTATCTTCGTTGTCTACACACCAACTTCCAACTACGATGAAGAAGAAATTAAGAGGTTCTACATTGAGCTGGAGAAGTTCTATAAAGAAGACCACACCTTCTACAAGATCATTGTTGGTGATTTTAATGCCAAGATACGTCCAAGAAGGTCGCCCAGAGAACTCCACATTGGGACCCATGGCTAGAATGAAAAAATCAGGGTGAGAGACTGTCTGAATTCATCATGTCCACCAAGACCATCCACAGTAACTCACAGTTCCAGAAGGCTGAATCTAAACGCTGGACATGGGAGTCTCCCAGTGAACAGTTCCACAATGAAACTGACCACATCATATTCACTCAAAGGTTTTGCCTGACTGATGTTGCTGTTGTCCCAAAATTTCAAATGGGATAGGACAACCATCTCCTTCATGCAAAATTCTACTTCACAGAGCAGGGAGAAAGGTCTGCAAAATTTAAGTCTAAGAAGGGAACTCCCAGAATGAGCACCAACTGGGAGCTCTTTGACACTATTGCAGCAACGTGGGAGATGCCGTCCTTGACAACATCGACGAGGAATATGATTGACTGGTTCAGCACCTCCATGACTGTGCGAAGAATACCAAGAGTATTCTTCAGTGAGAGAGCCACAAACAGATGCCTGTCTTCAGAAAATCTTGAGATCATTTGCCAACGTGGTTTGGCGTGAGCCTCAGGCAACCACAAGCTAACATCCGAGCATGCAAAGTTGTGCAGAGATGTGATAAAGGAAGACCTCAAAGAGAGAAGAGCTTCAGTGTTGGCCAACGCAGCTGAAGCCAGGAAAAGTATTCTCAACTCTTGCCTATCCTTTGCAAACTACAAGACTAAGATAACTGCCATTCGACGTCCTGATGGATCTATCACATCTTCCAGAAATGCAATGGAGAGAATTATTGACGACTTCTACTCGGATCTCTTTGAAAGCAATGTCCACCTGCCCACATACCAAATTCCACAGGATGGATATGTCATTCGAAACGTCCTCACTTCTGAAATCCAACACGCCATTTCGTTGGTAAAGATGCATACAGCACCTGGTCCGGACAAGGTCAGACCTGAACACCTGAAGAATCTGCCTCCAGTACTCATCAATACACTGGCTCAGCTCTTTACACGCTACCTGTCTGAATGCAAGGTTCTATCTCAGTGGAAAACCAGTAAGACCGTTCTGTTGTATGAGAAGGGAGACATCCACAACATCGGGAACTATCGCCCAATCTTCCTGCTGTCTGTCGTCTACAGGTTGTTCACTCGTGTCATCCTAAATACAATAGGCAGAACACTAGACTAAAGAAAACCATGAGAGCAAGTCTCAAGCCGGGTTCTGAAGTGGATTCAGGACGATAGACCATATCCACACAGTAACCAAAAGCATTGAAGTTTCGCGAGAGTTCAAGATGCCACTCTGTCTAACGTTCATCGACTTAAGGAAGGCCTTCGATTCCATTGAGATGGAAGCGGTCATTAAAGCCCTGGTCAAACAGGCCATTCAAACTCAGTATATCAAAATATTCCGAGAGCTGTATTGTGCATTCACTGCCAGGATCTCACCATTCTACAAGGAAGTGATCATTGATGTAAAGAGAGGGGTGCGGCAAGGTGATACCATTTCACTAAAACTCTTTAGTGCCACCCTCTAGAACATCATGCAACGACTGGAATGGTAAGAATGGGAGTGATGATAGATGGTTGGCAATTACACCACCTCTGCTTCATTGATGACATTGTACTCATAACGCCAAACATTAGCCAAGTGGCACAAATGCTGTCCGATTTCAACCACGAGTCTGGAAAGGTCAGATTGCAGCTAAATTTCAACAAGACTATGCTCATGAAAAACAAACCAGTCTCTGAAGCTCCATTTGCCCTCAATGGAACAAACATCTCTGAATGTAGCAGCTATGTGTACCTGGGTTGAGAAATTGACATGAGGAATGACTTGGCATCAGAACTGCGCAGGAGGAAGAGAGCAGCATGAATGCCTTTAAGAGCATCGAAGAAGTGGTTAAGAGGATGAAGAACCTCCGACTCCGGGCACAACTTTTCGATTCCACCATTATTCCTGCACTAACATATGCCTCAGAGACCTGGGCCCTAGACAAACAAGATGAGAATGCTCTTTGGGTATCCCAAAGAGGAATTGAACAAGCTATACTAGGAGTATCACATTTCACTCAAGTGAGAGAAGGAGTATAGAGTTCTGACCTCCGTAAATGGTCAAGAATCAGGGATGCTGTTTTGTTTGCCAAGGCATCAAAAATCAGATGGGCCGGTCATGTCATGCAATTCAGAGACAACCACTGGGCTAGAGCTGTTACCTACTGGATTCCACAGGACATAAGAGACCTCGTGGCCACCCACCAACTAGATGGTCAGATTTCTTCATCAAATCCCTGAGTAAATGATTTGAGGCTCTTCCTGTTCCTGGAGCAAACAGATATCACTGGGCTGCACTATCACGTGACAGGGACAAATGGCAACATTATTGGAGCCCGCTCGAGCAAATCGAAGATCAACGGGACGACAAGTGATACAAGAAGGTACCAAATAAAGGGTCAATAAACCTTACAAATCTAGGACTAATAGACCTAAAGCAAAACATTAATTGCAAAACAATAATAGTGAGAGATTTTAGCACTCTTCTTTCGACATTAGATATAAGCAGAGAGAAGTTCAATAAGAAATCAAAAAGTCTTAGAAGAAAAACTAACTGGAAAAATTAGACTTAACAGGCTGATAAGGGATACAAAATATCGAACATACATTTTTCTCCAGTTGGGATTTTTGTCCAGAATAGGCCAGATGCTGGATTATAATTTGAGTATTCATAATGTCACAAAAGAGAATCTATATCAAGTAACTTCAGAAATCACAAAGCAATATAATCTGAATATTAGCCATAAAATATAAGTTGGGCAAGTTCCAACATTTGAAAATTAAACAACATATGGTTAATAATAGTTGAATCAGAAAAGAAAATCAAAAAGTAATAAAGAGATTCCCAAAGATGAATGGGTATGAAGATCTAGATTATCAGAATAAAAATTGATTTGGTGACTTTTCTAGATGTTAAAAATGGAGCTAAACTAGTCATTAATAGCATACCTCTCAGAAACTCTGCAAATACATAAAGACACTAATATAATAAGATACTTTGCTCATTGTATAATTGTTTAAAATGTCTATAGATACAATCTATGTGCCAATAGTGATTTAGTGGAAAAAGAAGCTATTTATATACTCTGTAAAAAATAATACAACTATGATGTAAGAAAATATGAAATTTTGCATTTCATGAAAACATAAATGGGACTAGAGGGTTTATGTTAAGTGAAATTAGTAATAAGGAAGTAGACAAAAAATATTTTGCTCACATCTGATATCTAGACAGAAAGCAACCTAGTAGATAAAACCAAAACAAACCCTTAATTCTGACCACAGAATAGAGGTTATCTTAACTGGAGGATAGAACAGGAATGTATGAACTTCAACGGAACAGCACATTTGGAGAAAAACTATTTCTATGGTAGAAGTCTGTTAGGTATGGTAATTTTGCATACAACATCATAGTTTCATTTTAAACCATTTTTTTTTTTTAATGCTGAGTGGTTACTCTGTGCTCAGCAATTACTGCTGGTGGCCTCAGAAGACCACAATGTTGCCAGGAATTCAACCTGGGTTGGTCAAAGCAAGGCCCTAACCAATGTACTATTGTTTCAGCCCATAGTTTCAATTAAAAAAAAAAATTAGTCAATCAGACTCCCAAAAATCAAAATTTAAAAAAAAGAACATCTCTAGGAAAATGACTAGTGCATAAATTATGACATTCAAAATTTTTCTGAATTGTGAAAAGTAAAATTGATTTATTATAATGTTAGTAGAAAGCATTTATCAAATCTTAATATTTTTCTAATTTTATGAACACTCCATTGCATCACTAAATAGCAGGACAATATAATTGTATTTGCTTATATTCAGAAGTGGATCTCCAGGGGAGGGGAATCAAATTATTTTGAATCTGCCACAATGATTTGTTTCATTTCAGAAGAAACACAATCTATTTGTAATTCCATTAACAATGTAAGAGAGGGCAATTATTTCCCAAAGAACTATGAAATGCATGTAGTCTGTGAATAAAATACGGGCAGGAATGTTCCCTAAATTTAGGAAGTTCCTTAAATCTTAGGGAACTTGAAATGATATTTGTTCCACAAGCTTATTTGACTCTATTGCTCTGGGAAAGACATTGCACTGGGTTCTCATGTCCCAGAGTGTTCCTGCAATCACGTTATTTCAACTCTAACTAATATGTTCAGTACTGAAATGAACATGGGCATGAGTATCTTTTTTAATTAAAGTGTTTTTGTTTTAGGAGAAGATACCAAGAGGTGGGATCACTAGGTCTTATAGAAGTTCTATTGTAATGTTTGTTGTCTGTCTGACATTATTCAGATGATTTTTCAGAGAAGCTGAACCAGACAAATATCGTACCAACAGCAAATGAAGTTCTCTTTGCCTCACAGGCCTAAAATCACAGGTCGTTTCTGACCTTTTTGATATATGCCAATCTCACAGAATGACATAATAATTCATGGTCATTTTGGTTTGTATTTCTGTAATAATTAGTGATAACCAATAGTCTGATACATACTTATTGACCATATGTATGCTCTTTTCATAGATGTATCTTTAATATTTTCTCTCCATTTTCTAATGGAGTTATGAGTTTTTTCTTTCTGAGCTTTTTGAGTTCTTCATATATTTTGGACATCAGTCTTTTACATGATTACTATTAGAGACATTTTCTCTCATTAGGGATGGTGACTTAAAATGTAGTCTGTTATTTTTGCCACATCCAAGCTCTAGTCTGATGACTTT
The DNA here is from genome assembly GCF_027595985.1 of Sorex araneus. Classification (NCBI taxonomy): domain Eukaryota; kingdom Metazoa; phylum Chordata; class Mammalia; order Eulipotyphla; family Soricidae; genus Sorex; species Sorex araneus. Next base: position 173,297,951 of record NC_073303.1, on the reverse strand, counting down.
TATTTTTTTCAAGTTTGATTTTGTTCTATTTAAGGAAATCCCTGCCTACATTTTCCTCAATATATTTTATGGATTCTGTTCTATTCTTGAGGAATAATATTAATTAGTTTTTGTTTCTGATGTAAACTGTGGTTCCAATTTCATTTAGATGCAGGAATTTTGATACTCATTTTGATGGGTATGGAATTGGAACATTATATGTCTGAAACTCTATGAATGCTTTTAAAAATCTAGGTACCAAACAAAAGTTAATTACATTTTAAAAGCACCATGAGGATGACTGATGTTTTGAAATGCAGATGTTTAAAAATGTTTTAAAAATGATATTTTAAAATGTTTTAAAGTGCAAATATTTATATACCACCATTTTGGGTGTTTTAGATTGTTTCTATATATTATGATTAACCTATGTTCCACTAAGTGACTTTAATATATATACACATACATGTATCTATATACATACATATATAATTTGTTGTTGCTTGGGTTTTTAGCATATCTACTGGCACCCTGGGTTTGTTCCTGACTTTATGTTGAGGAATTATTTCAGGCAGCATTTGGGAGACCAACTACAGTGATTTTTTTTTTTTTTTTGCTTTTTGGGTCACACCCAGCGATGCTCAGGGGTTACTCCTGGCTTTGCACTCAGGAATTGCTCCTGGCAGTGCTTGGGGAACCATATGGGATGCCAGGGATCGAACCCGGGTCGGCCGCGTGCAAGGCAAACGCCCCACCCGCTGTGCTATCGCTCTGGCCCCTACAGTGATCTTTTAACCCAGGTCTGCTGCATGACAAATGGATAGCTTTTTAAAAAAAAACTACAACTAAGCCAACATTGGATTTGATTTGGTCCAGAAGCTACAGTTTATCAAACCCTCTTCTAGAGTTGAATACTATCTGCTCACTGTGGGCATATAAGAAAAATGCAAATAAATATTTTCATACAAATAAAAATTTTTATTATTGTCAATTAAATTTGAGACAAAATTTGCACCCTAAAATATCTGAAATAATTCTAGTTTTGTTGAAAATACTTTTTAGTCTTCTGTTACACATCCAATAGGAAAAGAAAATGCAATGTAATGCACATTCATGTTTATTGCAGAATTATTCACAATATCTAAGAGCTGGAAACAACCTAAGTGCACATATGCATAATAGTTCATTTTTAAAATGAAGCAAATAGAATATTACCTAGATTTTTTAAAAGGAAATGATATTCTATCATTTTTCCAACAACATGGATAAGCAAAGAGGGGTTTGTGCTAGGTGATATAAGTCAGAGAATGATAAACAGCATACATTAAATTTCACTTATATTTTATATACAGAGAAAATAAATTGATAGTACACTAACCCTTAAAAGTAGTCTATATACTTCTTGTGATTATAAAAGAAATAGGTGGGAAGGATATTGGGCCATACTTGACAGTGATTCATGCTTACTCCTAGCTCTGTTGTCAGGGATTACTACTGGTATTACTCAGGGTAGGGGGGAATTATATGTGGTGCCAAGGATTGAGATATGTTGTGTTTTCTATCTCTTTTGATCTGGGGGAATATAATGTAATAAATGGCATGAGAGAGCAGAATAAGAAATAATTTAAGACAATACAAAAATTCAAATGTAAAACATATGAAATTGCTCTGATAGGCTTATAAACATAGTTCAGATTCAGGATACAAAATTGTGACAACAACTTGAGAATTAGCCCTATTGGACAGCTCACATATTTGAATCCTATTTCAGAGTCAGTGAAGAAAAAACATTCCTCCTATTTAGACTGTATGTCTAAAACCATTTCCTATGCTTAGCTATATTAAGATATCTCAGTAATTTACTCAGATATGAACTGTCTAAATAGAGAAAAATACAATAATTTCTTTTTTCAAAACGACTTCATTGGAAACTGAGTTCATTATATCATAATATGATGTAATTAGGCTCAGACTTTCAGAGTTTTCTGACAGTGTTTTGGTGATTACCATGATCAGGATTCATAAGAACAGAATTGGATTTTCTGTATATCTGAGAGCTACACTTAACTCTTTGGTCCATAATTTCAACCCTGAGAAAATTCATGCTGAATCTTAAAACTCAGATATTTTCCAAATCCCTATAGTTTAACAGATAATAATATATAGTAGATAATAAAATAATATATCACATATGATAGACTTCTTACTGAACTAGGCATTTTGTGTGAATTCTGTTTTTCATTCCTGTCTCTTCTCTTTCTGATCCTGAAAGAGTTCCACAGTGCCTGAGAGAAACAAGCGTGTACACATGTAATTTATTTTGGAGTGGAAAAACAAAGTAAAGGAGAGAGAAATTGCAATGGAGAGGAAAGAAAAGTCTATAAGGGTGGGTATTGAGTTGTGTTTTACAGTGGATAATTGAGATTCAATCCCATTAGGGACCTTTTGAGAAACTCTGTTGAATGAAAGCCAGAATAGGGTATCTAGAAGGATGAAAAAATTAAAGTTTGCCATTGGATGAGAGTTTCTTTGTACCTCCAAAATGCACTTGGGTTTTTCTACTAAGAGATCTCCTTTCTCTTGAGAGAGAAACTTAGAATAGACAATTCCCGTAATTTCTAAAGTGAGATCATAATTTTGTGCAGGAAGGAAATATAATTTTTATACTTAAGTCATCTGATATGACTTATTATTACCAATATGTTGGAACTAAGGTCAAACATTCCTAAAGATAAGCAAATTAGAGTGACATAATAAAAAAATGGTGATTCAAGCTTATGAATGTTGATTGCAAAATATGGGGGTAGACCATATCTCAGAGTTTCTTTCATTAGGGTTGCTCTAATCCCTAGCTTTGTTTCTTTCCTATATTTGCTCCATTCAAGTCTTAGTTTATTTGCTTATTAGCTACTTTGTCACAGCAATTCCTCATCCCCATATTTACCTTTATTGAGTTTGTAAAATCAACTACACATGAATTCTCATTTCTAAATATTTTGTGGTAATAAAATGAGAAAACTAAGGTAAATCACTTAGACTTGAACTTGATGACCAGCGGTTATTCTCAATCTCTAGATTCTTCACATTTTATTGGTGATCAAGTACTTTTAAAAATTCCATGCCCACCTCTCCTTATTTCCCCTCTGATCTCTTTTCTTAACTGTCCTCTTCATTTCTATAGTCTACAGCCAAGGAAAATCTGGGTATACTCACCTTTGATCCTTTGCATTCCCTTGTATTATTGATCAGTACACTCCAGGTAAGTGACATCATTCAGTGTTTGTCCTTGTTCTTCTGATTTATTTCACAAGTTGTGAGAGATTGCATTTGTTTTATTATTCCTTGAAACTTCATAATATCCCATTGTATATAAATATGAATGGGTAATCAAGGTGTGATACAGATACACACTTGAACAGATAAATTTTAAGGCTGCAAACTACCAGATTTTTATCATGGCAACTACAGCTCATTGCGAATGTTTAGAAACCCATGAACTATACGATATCAATAGCAAACTGTCATGCAAATTATGGACTTTGCCTGATTATGATGAGACCATTGAGGTCCATCAATTGTATGGAATGAATGTTGCAGGTTGGTGGGAGATACTATATTGATACTGGGAGAAGCTATGGTGTATGAGGAAAGAATATCATAAGAAAATGTCTGTACTTTCCACTGAACTTTGCTGTGATCATAAAATTCCTTTGAAAGTGTGCTAAACAGCAAAGGAACAATATACATAAGATATATAGTAGGAGTTACGTAGTAAGTGATAGATAGTAATGAGATTAGAAGACAACTCATGTAGGTGATAAATCATTGTTAATAGTCCAATTTTCATATGGGGAGATAGGTATTCATGGGCCCCTGTAGGATAACAACACACACATCATCTCATCACCCTTCCACGTGCCTTTGTATTTTTTTACAAACATTACATTACGAACTGTTACATTATTAATAAATAAGTGAACAAAATTCCGTGACAACTTTAGCTGAGCAATTTGTATTACAGAAGTCACAAACTTAAAGTGTGAGATTTGAATGCATGAGATTGCATCTTCTTAAATTTTATATTTAGCACCTTTCCAAGTATTTCATATAACATGTAACATTAAATGTACATAAAGATATCTTTGTTAATTTATATTTTTATAATTAGCTAACATTTTCTAAAGAATATATATATATATTTTTTTTTCTTTTTTGGTTTTTGGGTCACACCTGGCAATGCACAGAGGTTACTCCTGGCTCTTCATTCAGGAATTACCCCTGGCGGTGCTCAGGGGACCATATAGGATGCTGGGATTAGAACCCGGGTCGGCAGCATGCAAGGCAAATGCCCTACCCGCTGTGCTATCGCTCCAGCCCCTAAAGAATATTCTTGATGCCAACCTGAGTTTGATCACTGGGATTATATACTTTTCTAAAGAATATTCTTGATGCCAACCTGAGTTTGATCACTGGGATTATATACGACCCACAGAGCCCTGCCAGGAATGATCCATGAGCACAACATCAGGAATAGGCACTGAGCACTACCTGGTATATTGAAGAGTACCTCCAAATTAAAGAGTGCTCATAATTACAATAATATAGAGTTCAATTATTTTCAACCTGAGGGTTTAAGTATTTGAGATCTGTGTATTAATAATAGGTTTCAAAAATCACAAGAAAAGTAAAATTGAAGTTTCAAATCTGCTTGATATAACAATGTAGTTTTGCAGTTATTTAGGCAGCTACAATGAATTACATAGTCAATAGAGTGATATGCTAATGCAATTTCTCCTATGCTTCTCAATATTATTAGCTTAAAAATTATTTATGAAAAATTCTCAAACTATTATGGACGGAAAACTAATATTCTTGCACATTATATTGATTGTTTTTAAATAAAGACTCCAAATTTTATAATCTGTTTTTGTGTGTTTTATATCACCCACACATTTCCCTGTACTAGGTTCCTCAGTATTATATGTGAGCAATGCCATTGCAAAAGAGAATATTTTTTCTCATATTACACTAATTCCTTATATCATATTTTATATTATATTATAATTATATAGTATATAATTAGTATACAGTATATAATTCTTTCTAATATTGTACTAATTCCATTATATTTTATATTATAATTGTATAGTATATAATACAATTTTATATAATAATTACACTATGCATTATGTATTATATGATTCAATATAATTTTAACAATTATATTGTATATAATTCAAATTGTTGAATCCTTGCTTCACTTTTATATCCTAAGCAGGGTTATTGGAATGACAGTATGTCTAGATCTTTTTTTGTTTTTTTTTCTTTTTTGGGTCACACCCAGCTATGTACAGGGGTTACCCCTGGCTCATGCACTCAGGAATTACTCCTGGCGGTGCTCAGGGGACCATATGGGATGCTGGGAATTGAACCTGGATGGGACTCATGCAAGGCAAATGAACTCCCCGTTATGCTATTGCTTCAGCCCCAGTATGTCTAGAACTTTTGATTTGAGTATTGTGTCCTGAAAACAGTTTGCCATTTGTAGAATATACTACTGCTTACTGAATTTAGCAATTTTGGGTTGTTTTGACTAGAGAACGTTAAACATAAATCAGGATAAATACTATTTAACTCCTCTTCTTTTGACAGAGTATGCTCTCTAATGTTGTAAGTACTTGATGCATATCTATAATTTTAGTAAATGTTTTTTATCCCCTAAATCCCTAATATTAGTAACTGTTTATGAAGACTTTTACTGCCATATCTAAACTTGCAACTTAAGCAGCATAAAATGTAAAATAAAGTACAATGCAGTATAAGTAAATAAAACAATGGAAGTGATATTACCTAGAACTGAAACATTAAAAATAAACAAACAAATATATATCCATATCTATATATTTTTTAAAATAAATTTATTTATTTTTAATTAATGAATCACCATGAGGGTACAGTTACGGATTTATACACATCTGTGCTTATGCTTCCCCCATACAAAGTTCGGGAACCCATCTCTTCACCAGTGCCCATATTCCACCACCAGTAAACTCAGTATCCCTCCCATCCTCCCCAATCCCATCTCCCCCCCACCCCACCCTGTCACTGTGGCAGGGCATTCCCTTCTGTTCTCTCCCTCTAATTAGCTATTGTGGTTTGCAATAAAGGTGTTGAGTGGCCACTGTGCTCAGTCTCTAGCCCTCATTCAGCCCGCAACTCCCTTCTCCCACATGGCCTTCGACTACATTATAGTTGGTGATCCCTTCTCTGAGTTGCCATTTTCCCAGAATGTGAGGCCAGCCTCCTAGCCATGGAGTCAACCTCCTGGAGTTGTTTCTACAATTCTTGGGTGTTAGTCTCCCACTCTGTTATTCTATATGTCATAGATGAGTGCAATCTTTCTATGTCTGTCTCTCTCTTTCTGACTCATTTCACTTAGCATGAAACTTTTCATGCCGATCCACTTAAATAAAAAATTTGTGACCTCCTTTTTTATAACAGCTGCATAGTATTCCATTGTATAGATGTACCAAAGTTTCCTCAACCAGTCATCCGTTCTAGGGCATTCGGGTTTTTTCCAGATTCTGGCTATTGTAAACAGTGCTGCGATGAACATACATGTGCAGATGCCATTTCGATTATACTTTTTTGCCTCTCCGGGATAGATTCCCAGGAGTGGCATTGCTGGGTCAAATGGGAGCTCAATTTCTAATTTTTTGAGAATCGTCCATATTGTTTTCCAGAAGGGCTGAACCAGTGGGCATTCCCACCAGCAGTGTAGAAGGGTCCCTTTCTCGCCACATCCTCTCCAACAGCGGTTGCTTTTGTTCTTTTGGATGTGCGCTAGTCTCTGTGGTGTGAGGTGGTATCTTGTGGTTGTTTTGATCTGCATCTCTCTGATGATTAGTGATGTAGAGCACTTTTTCATGTGCCTTTTGGCCATTCGTATTTCTTCTTTGGTAAAGTTTCTGTTCATTTCTTCGCCCCATTTTTTGATGGGGTTGGATGTTTTCTTCTTGTAGAGTTCAACCAGTGCTTTATATACCATTGATATCAACCCCTTATCTGATGGGTATTGTGTAAATATCCTTTCCCATTCTGTAGATAGTCTTTGGGTTCTGGTCACTGTATCTTTTGCGGTGCAAAAGCTTTTTAGTTTAATGTAGTCCCATTTGTTGATCTCTGTTTTTACTAGATTGCTTAGTTCTGTGTCACCTTTGAAGATACCTTTATCTTCAATATCGTGGAGGGTTTTGCCGACCTTGTCTTCAATGTACCTTATGGTTTGTGGTCTAATGTTGAGGTCTTTAATCCATTTTGATCTGACTTTTGTGCATGGTGTCAGGTCAAGGTCTAAGCCCATTTTTTTGCATGTGGTTGTCCAGTTGTGCCAGCACCATTTGTTAAAGAGGCTTTCCTTGCTCCACTTCACATCTCTTGCTCCCTTATCAAAGATTAGATGATCATACATTTGGGGTTGTGTGTAAGGGTATTCCACCCTGTTCCATTGGTCTACGGCTCTGCCTTTGTTCCAGTACCATGCTGTTTTAATTGTTACTGCTTTGTAGTAAAGATTGAGGTTGGGAAGGGTGATACCTCCCATCGTCTTTTTCCCAAGAATTGTTTTAGCTATCCTTGGACGTCTGTTGTTCCATATGAATTTTAGGATTGCTTGATCCATTTCTTTGAAGAATGTCATGGGTATACCTATAGGGATCGCGTTGAATCTGTATAATGCTTTGGGGAGTATTGCCATTTTGACAACATTGATTCTCCCTATCCATGAGCAGGGTATATGTTTCCATTTCCTCATGTCCTCTTTTATTTCATGGAGTAGCGTTTTGTAGTTTTCTTTGTAGAGGTCTTTTACTTCCTTGGTTAAGCTGATTCCGAGGTACTTGATTTTCTGGGGCACGATTGTGAATGGGATTGCTTTTTTTAATGTCCCTTTTCTCTGCCTCATTGTTTGCATATATGAAGGCCATGGATTTTTGGGTATTGATTTTGTAGCCTGCAACTTTACTGTATAAGTCTATTGTTTCTAAGAGTTTCTTAGTAGAGGTTTTAGGCTTCTCTAGATATGGTATCATGTCGTCTGCAAATAGTGAGAGTTTGATTTCTTCCTTTCCTATCTGGATGCCCTTAATCTCTTTTTCTTGTCTAATAGCTATCGCAAGTACTTCCAGTACTATATTGAAGAGGAGTGGTGAGAGTGGGCATCCTTGTCTTGTGCCTGATCTCAGAGGAAAGGCCCTTAGTTTTTCCCCGTTGAGGATAATGCTTGCCGTAGGCTTGTGATAGATGGCTTCGACTATCTTGAGGAAAGTTCCTCCAAACCCCATTTTGACGAGGGTTTTCATCATGAAAGGATGTTGGATCTTGTCAAATGCTTTCTCTGCATCTATTGATATGATCATATGGTTTTTATCTTTGCTTTTATTGATATGGTGGATTATGTTGATTGATTTCCGAATGTTAAACCATCCTTGCATCCCCGGGATGAATCCCACTTGGTCGTGATGTATGATCTTTTTGATGAGTTGTTGGATCCTATTTGCCAGTATTTTGTTGAGGATCTTCGCATCGGTGTTCATCAGGGATATTGGTCTGTAATTTTCTTTCTTAGTGGTGTCTTTGTTTGCTTTTGGTATTAGGGAGATGTGTGCTTCATAGAAACTGTTTGGGAGATTTCCTGTTTTTTCAATTTCCTGGAAAAGTTTGAGGAAAACAGGCAGCAGGTCTTCTTTAAATGTTTGGAAGAATTCGCCTGTGAAACCATCTGGGCCTGGGCTTTTGTTTTTGGGGAGGTTTTTGATCACAGTTTCAATTTCCTTAACATTGATGGGTCTATTCAGGTATTCCAAGTCTTCTTTGTTCAGTCTTGGGAGATTGTAAGAATCAAGGAATCCATCCATTTCTTTTAGGTTCTCCTGCTTTGTGGCATATAGACTTTCGAAGTAGTCTCTAATGATCTTTTGAATCTCACTGGTTTCTGTTATGATGTCCCCCTTTTCATTTCTGATTCGATTTATTAGGGTTCTTTCTCTTTCTTTCTTTGTGAGTCTTGCTAGCGGTTTATCAATCTTGTTTATTTTCTCGAAGAACCAGCTCTTTGTTTCATTGATCTTTCGGATTGTCTTTTTGGTTTCCATGTCATTAATTTCTGCTCTAATTTTTATTATTTCTTTCCTTCGATCTGGTTTGGGTTCCCTTTTCTGGTCCTTTTCTAAGGTCTTGAGTCGTGAAGTCAGGCTGTCTATGTGGGCCCTTTCTTCCTTCCTGAGGAATGCTTGGAGAGCTATAAATTTTCCCCTTAGCACGGCTTTAGCTGCGTCCCATAGGTTTTGGCAGCTCGTGTCTTCATTCTCATTTGTTTCTAAGTATTTTTTGATTTCTTCCTTGATTTCCTTCCTGACCCACTCATTGTTCAACATTGAATTGTTTAATTTCCAAGTGTTTTACTTGATTCTCCGTGTCAGTGAGTGGTTAGCTTTTATCTTCAGCGCATCGTGGTCTGAAAAAATGGTTGATACAATTTCTATTTTTCCGATTCTATTGAGGTATGTTCTGGGGCCCAGTATATGGTCTATTTTAGAAAATGTTCCGTGTGCACTGGAAAAGAATGTGTATTCTTTCTTTTGGGGGTGTAAGGCCCTGTATAGGTCTATTAGGCCTCTCTCTTCAATTTCTTCTTTCAGAGTCAGTGTTTCCTTGTTGAGTTTTGTTCTTGTGGATCTATCTAGAGGCGATAAGGCCATATTGAAGTCTCCGACTACTATTGTGCTGTTAGTGATGTCCTCTTTAAAGTCTTCTAGGAGTTGTTTTAAATATTTAGCTGGTCGCTCATTAGGTGCATATATGTTTAAGAGTGTGATTTCTTCCTGTTGAACATATCCCTTGATAAACAGAAAATGACCTTCGCTGTCCCTTTTAATCTTTTTCAACCTGAAATCTATGTTGTCGGATATTAGGATGGCCACTCCAGCTTTTTTACGGGGGTTGTTTGCTTGCAGGATTGTTTTCCATCCTTTGACTTTGAGTCTATGTTTACTCTGTTTGTTCAGGTATGTTTCTTGCAGGCAGCAGAATGATGGGTTTAATTTCTGGATCCATTTTGCCACTCTGTGTCTCTTGATGGGTGCATTTAGGCCGTTGACATTGAGAGAGATTATTGTGATAGGATTTTGTGTCATATTTCTGTGGTATTTGTTGTTTTTATGTGGCTCCACCTTGTCTTACAGTAGCCCCTTTAGACCTTCTTTCAAGTTTGGTTTTGAGTCTATGAAGGACCTGAGCTGTTGTTTATCCGAGAAGTAGTGTATGGTTCCTTCGAGTTTGAGTGAGAGTTTAGCCGGATAAAGTATTCTTGGTGAGGCATTCATTTCGTTGAGTCTTTTCACTATGTCCCACCATTGTCTTCGGGCTCGGAGGTTTTCCTCTGACAGGTCTGCTGTAAATCTGAGGGGTGCTCCTTTGTATGTAATTTCCTTCTTTGACTTTGCTGCTTGCAGAATTGTGTCTCTATCCATAGCATCCGTCATTCTGACTATGATATGCCTTGGAGTCTTTTTATTCGGGTCTCTTTTTGCTGGTACTCTTCGGACTCCTTGTATCTGGATGCCTGCCTTCTCCAGCTCTGGGAATTTCTTAGCAATGATGTCTTTGACTGTGTTTTTTTCATTGGGGTTACTTCCCTGTGGTTCTGGTACTCCAATGATTCTTATGTTGTTTCTCTTGAAGTCATCCCCCAGGGCTCTGATTCGCTCTATAGCCATTTTGAGGTCTTTGGCCATGATTTGTTGTTGTCTATAAGCTTTCTGCAGCTCATCTTCCAGGTAGCTGATTCTTTCTTCAGCTGTAGTCATTCTACTGTTGAGGGCATCTAGTGAGATTTTTATTTCATCTACCGATTCCTTTATTTGTGAAACTTCCGTTCGAAGGTTTGAAATTTCTGCTCTCATTTCTGCTCTCATTTCTTCCTGTATTTTCTTGGTAGACCGTTCCAGCGCTTCATTCATCTCCTCCCTTAGTTTATTGGATGTCTGTTCCATGGTTGCTTGGAGTAGGTCAACTCTCCTACAGATCTCCTCTCTAAATTGTTTATCTGAGAGGTCATAGATGTGAGTAGCCCCCATTGATGTTTCTGGAATTTTTTCTTCTCCCTCTCTTAGTGGAGGGGATTTTCGCTGCTTCTTCATATTGTTACGGAAGTATAGAGTTGGAGCTCTGTAGTTATTTGTTCCTTTTTCTTCTTGTGGAAAGAAGGTTTTCTGATTGTGCTAAACTTCCCTTATTACCTGAGAGCTTTTATAGTGTCAGACTAAGCTAATGGCTATTTTGTGTGTTTGAGATCGGAAAAGTGAATTTTCAAAAACATACAAGTACCGATTGAGCTGAGGTAACAAAGAATAACTGCGGCCGCGTTAGCGTTGGCCGCTCTGAGAGGAGGCCACGCCCACTTTTAGACCACGCCCACTAAGATACAGACACGCCCCCAGTGTCTTCCTGCGAGGGCGGGCCGCAGTTAGGGGGCCCGGGGAGGAGCCGGGGCGCAGAGCACACGGGCTGGGGCAGCTGGAAGGTCTCGGGGAGTCCAGGCGGTGGGAAGCGGGGCGCGGGAGGGTGTGGCCGAGGGTCTGGGACGGTACATGCGAGGGCGGGCCGCAGTAAGGGGGCCCGGGGAGGAGCCGGGGCGCAGAGGACACGGGCTGGGGCGGCTGGAATGTCTCGGGGAGTCCAGGCGGCGGGAAGCGGGGCCTCCATATCTATATTTTAATGGATACACCTTATGTATGTATATTAAGCATTAGCCTACATCATATTATTCACTTTTTATCCCTTTCTCAATACAATACTCTGAATATTGTATAATATAAAATCCAGCCGTATGAATAAAGTGATCATAAAGTCTAACAGTTGCTACTATAAAATGCAGCTGCTAATAATAATTTATTAGTCTATGAGATTATGAATAATCTAGTCATCTTAACTGAACTAATTCATAAACTTATTGTTCATGCTACATAGTAAAGGCATGTATTATAATTTTTATACTTTTATTAATTTGTTTATATTTTTATAACATGTTATTTATGATATATTCAATATCAATCATTAATTTATTCATTCAGCTTTTACCAAATAGTTGTCAAGATATATTTCAATGACCGAAATCTGTTGCTAATGCCTGCTCAGACCTCTGCTAATTTTGAAGGGGATGTATCAGTTTTTTGTGTGTATATTTAGGTTAGTCTATAATTTTCTATTTTGTTACATGAAAGTCTTCTTCACAGCATATCCTATCCTGCAAATAAGTTTTTATGGAATAAAAATCCATTTGATAATGGATTGCCAGCTTCCAAGTGAAAGTTTTTAAGACCATTTTGGACAATTTCCTGGTTTCAATTAGAAATTAAATTGGTCAAAAAATCTCCTCTATATTTAAGAGGTGGATAAAAATTATGTACAGATAAATTCTATGTCAAATTTTAATTTTTTATATATATATGTAAAAGAAGAAATTAAGACAATTCTATAATTAGTCTATTAAAACTTTTTGTTATACAGAACACAATTTATGCAAAATTTAAATAGAAATTATGGGTTGGTTATCTTCTATGGAGAAAGCTTGCATAATATAGTATAATTCCCTTTCTTAACTTTACATCTGACTTTTTGAAAGCCTATGATATAGTCATTAGACATTTCAAAATTGTAGTACTAGCATAAAATTGAATAGAATATTACTAGCTTATTTTTTATTTCTGTTTTCTTCAAACTATAATAAGTATACCTAAGATACATGAAGATAGTGAAATTGAGAAAAGATTGGCAAAGATATTGGGCAAAGAGATTTTTTAGGAGATAATTCAAAGTAATATGTGATAAGAGGACGTTCAGAATTTAGCTATCTTGAGTGGCAAAATGCACTGTGTCTTTCCACATGGAACTTACACTTTTTTTACCTTTTATTGATTTTTGGGTCACACCCGGCATTTGCACAGGGGTTACCCCTGGCTCATGCACTCAGGAGTTACTCCTGGCGGTTCTTGGGAGACCATATGGGATGATGGGAATCGAACCTGTGTTGGCCACGTACAAGGCAAATGCCCTACCTGCTGTGCTATCGCTTTAATCCCAGGACTTACACATTATTGAAGAAGGCAAAAATTAATAGTATTTTGTGGAACTGCACAATCTTTTACAACAGTTGTCAGTTAGATAGTACATAGTGAGAAATTATTTGGGTAATACAGAAATATCATGGTAAAGATTGCATGCCTTTGTTATTCTGGAATTTAAGATGTATGAGACAGAAAATAGCTGAGTGGATTTAGACAATGTTATGTCCAAAGGAAAGAAAGGAAAGAAATGGATAACTAGAATTTACTTAGCTCTTTTCATGTTAGATACTTGATGTATTTTGCCAAGTTTTGTCTCATTTATTTTCACAGAAATCCAAGACCAGATATCACTTCAAAGTTACATACAAGTATATTGAATGATATCTGTGAAAAGATGTATCTTGTTTGCAGCTAACAAAGCTTTCTAAGGATTAACATAGATCAGTGATCCACTATTATCTTTGCTTCTAAAGATTTATATAAAATGGTATTAAGTAGTAATTAATTATGCTAAAATTATTGTCAGTCAATAAAATTGGTATACTATTAAAAAAACAGTGAAATGCAATAAATATGTTAGCCAGAAAATAGACTATGGAGAAAATTTAAATTTATGCCTTGGAATAAAATTTGACTCAAGCATGAAAATTCAGTCATGTGAGAAATAGGATGTTGAACCCTCACAGACTTAAATTAATTAACAATATGAAATTGATTACTACCTATATCCAACAATAAGCTGATTTACTTATAAACTTTAAAAAAAGTTAATTTGAACTATTTTACGTGTTTCTACTTTCATGAGAACACTTATTTTAGTTCATTCATATGTTTAACTTATTCTGTGAAATAGCTGAGTTTCTATTTTCATCTTATACGAAAAGAAACAAATTTCAATATAATTTTGGAAATTTTATAGAATGTGTATGTAGGTAGAAAGGTGTTATTTAATTGCATTTGTCAGTAAGCTATAAAATATGCACAATAATCTTTCATATTATTCTGAATATGCAAGGATGTTTTTTAAGCTCATTGCAAATGCTATTCTGAAAAAAAATATTTTCTTCCTTTTAAATATGCATTAGACAACAAAAATATTTAAGTGGGTACAATAGTATGAGCTGAAAGTGATTCAAATCAGACACATGCCGTGATACAAGCCAAACACTTTCTTTTTTAATTTAAAATTGTTTTCTCATAGAATAAGTAATATTTTACCCTTGAAGGATTTTCTTTTTGATTTGTGGAAAGACCAGATGGGTCTCACAGGTCATTCACATTTATGAAAGAAAGAAACAAAAAAAAAATCTTTCTTCAGAGGTGAGATATCCTTTATTTTTCACTAGAAAACAAATTATTTGCTTGGATGGAAACCTTTTGTATAGCACTGTAATTGCTGATATCTGTGGGGTGTCTTGGAAAATGAGATGCTCTGTCTCAAAGAGTTATAACTTATCCTTGTGAATAAAATCTAAATAAATATATGGGAGCAGATCTTGGAACTTCTTGCAGAGAAGAGATACAAGAAAATCAGTTAAGCAATAAGGACTAAATCTCAAGTGAGAGCAATAAACATTATAAGATTATTTAACTAGGTTGTTTTTTTGTATGTTATATGCATTAATTGTTTCACAATAGTTTTTTAAAAAAATATATTGTCTTCCCTAATCTATAAAACAATGGGATGGTATGACTATAAACTATAATTTATATTTAATATATTAACCTTTTATCCTCTCAGCTGTTTATTTTGCTTATTCTAGAACTAATAAAATTTAACAAATCTACAATAAGATTTGTTTAGAGGCATATTCATGAATTTGTTCAATAGACATATAAGTGTCTACCATGAATCAAGCTGTCTATCATGAATCAAGCTCTGTCTACCATGAAACAAGCTCAGTGTGGGTAGAGCAATGGACAAAATAATCTGATGAATTTTATCTTACTCTTTTAAATAGTAGAGGAGGAGAAATATAAATAGTAACCATGTAACAGGTCAGTTTGTTTTACTACTGTGAAGAAGTAGAAAGTTTCCAGGTAAGGCCTTTCTGACAAAAAAATCTCCATGAATATCTTAAGAAGTAAGTCATATAATGTTTAGAAATAAGAAAGCCCAGGATAGGTGAAACAGATAATTCAAAGATTTCAAGAGCATTCATTTTTATTGTGTTCATAGGATGTTAGGAAAATTATATTGAATATTTATCATAATGATACATATTTATTACAATGAATTTACAAACATTCAACCAGGGATTTTTTTAATCATTTTATCTTTAGGATATTGCTAAGCATTGTGAATACCTATAATTTAAATTTTGAAAATTTTCTGTCTTTGTAATATGCTATACGGTGTTCTCTAGCATTGTTGATTAATAGCACAAAGCCTCAGGAACCAGTGAGACAGATAGACACAAGGAAACAATAAATATGCTTTAGTGTAGTACAGTGTGAAGTGGAGCCATAGCACAGTGGGTAGGGCGTTTGCCTTGCATGCAGCCGACCTGGGTTCGATTCCTCCATCCCTCTCAGAGAGCCCAGCAAGCTACCAAGAGTATCCCACCCACACAGCAGAGCCTGGCAAGCTACCTGTGGCGTATTCGATCACTGGTGCCTGCTTGAGCAAATCGACAAACAACGAGATGACAGTGTAGTACAGTCTAAGTTCTCAGATCTTGCTTAAGGTACGCCAACTTATATTTTCAGTAGAACTGTGACATTTACTTTATCTCAAGTTACTATGTTTTAAACTTATTATGGTTTTATTTATCATAATTGTAGTATAGACATGCATATAATTATCATTATTTCATAGTTATTTTCAACATAATTCTGTTATTATGTCAAAAATAAAAGAGATGAACTCATGTACTGTAACATGTTCATTAAATTTCAAGTTATGAAATTAAATTTCATTTGTCTTTTCATTGTGAATTAATTGAGAACAAATTCAGTTTACATAGATCTTGTCAATTTTTTCTTACAGTTTGAAAAAATTTAAGACTAAAACTTCCTAAGGGTTTTTCTTCTTCATCACCAATTTCAATCTTTCCCAGTACTAGAACTGACCTCAGTAACAAGAAAATTGCAGGTTATGAACATTGTGTGCCTTGACTATTTATTATAATATAAAGCAACAATAACCAAAAGCAGGGTGGTATTTGACTTAGATAATTGTACCTGTGGAGAAATACTGAGAGCTGAGAAATAAACTCCCACATATCCAAGAGGATAATTTGCAACACAGGAAATAAGAATATTTATAATGAAGAGAGAAATCTTCAAATGAAGTTGAGAAAACTGATTACTCACATCAAAATAATAAAACTAGAATACTAACTTCCAGCACACAGAAATTGTTCTGAGACTTAGATGTGATAATAAAAATACATTAAAGAGAAGAGACAAAACACTGAGTGATACCAACTTCAGTTGTGTCCTTAGTGAGTCAGTGATATTGGCAAGGGGGAGGAGCAAAACTCAGCAAATATGATTATATTAATATAGAGGCTCAGCATTGTCAAAAATTATCATGAAAACATGCTGAATGAAAAAAATAGTTGCATGCCTTACATCAAACAAGAGGCTAATATTCAAGATATATAAAACACAAATATAAAAATAGCACAGAATTAAACAAACCCATAATATACAGGGGAGGGAAGTTGAAACGAACTCACATAAATGAAAAATATATGGACACATAAAAATAAATGCATATCACTGATTATCAGGGATATAAACATCAAAGAAAAATAGATTATACTTTGCATCAGTTAGGATAGCATGTCTGTGTGTGTGTCTATGTGTGCATCAAAGTGCTGTTGAAGATGTAGAGGAAAAATAAATCTTTATTCACTATTGGTTGGAGTTTACATTGATTTGATCTCTGTAGAGAACAGTTTAAGATTTAAAAAATAAAATTTGAAGATAGACTAGCATAACAGGATCAATCCTGTCAAATTCATGTGACCATATGGGTTGCAATGGTTTAGACACTGGTAAGTCATGTGCAAAGGAAGTGCCTTATCAGCTGTACTATCTCTGGTGCTCAGGAAAACATTTTAAATTAATTTGTTAATATTTTTTTAAAATATAGTATCTGAGACTGAACTCAGCATCTCACATATTCAAGCCATATTCTGTAATATTGAATCACATCACCAGCATTCATGAAGGCATTTTATGATCAGAAAATCTGCATTAGAATTTCAACTTTCTTGTACCTATTTTCATTGTAGTTCTATCTGAGTTTATCAGACTGTGTGTTGATAGGCCCATATTTTCCACTACACTAATACTTGTAAAAGGGAATATGATCCTATTACCTGAAAAAGTGTGTAGACATTGAAAACAGAAAAGAGTTTGAAAGCATCTAGGAATGAGTGTAAAAAGGCAGCAAACTTTTCATTGGGATTATTCTTTTGCAATCAACTCTATACTTTTTTATTTTAACTAAATATGTTCAATTAATATGTTATGGATAGTTTCATTTGTCACCTTAACTGAACTGATAAATGCTCAAATAGTTTTTAAAACAATATTTCTAGTGGAATAGACAGCAAGTAGGGCTCTTTATTTGCATGTAGTACCCCAAGTTTGATCCCTGGCACATGTTATGATCCCCAGAGCCCATCTAGTAGTGATCTCTGAGAACAGAGCCAGGAGAAAGCCATGAGCACAGTTGGGTGTAGCTAAAAACAAAAACAAAAACAAATAAACAGGGTCCAGAACAGTAGGTAGGGGATTTGACTTGCATGTGACTGACCCAGGTTTAATCCCAGGCACCCATAGGGTATGCCAAGCCTGCCAGGAGTTACCCCGAAGTGCAGAGCCAAGGTAAGTCTTGAGCACCACCAGGTGTGGCCCCAAACAGGAGCAAACAAACAAAAGTAAAATCCTCATTATTTCCAGGTGCGCCAATGAGGGTGTTTCTATCTGGCACTCTAAACTTCACAATTACTCAATAATGAACCCAAACCATTTTAAATTCATGATCCCTGAAAAGATAAGCATTTGAATTGATAGATTGAGTAAAATTGTCCTTCAGAGATGTGGATGAGTGCCACTCCACTGAGCCTAAATAGAATAAAAATGTCAAAGAGGATTAATTTAATTTACTCTATATGTAGGGATATAAGTCTCACAATGGAGACGTTACTGGTGACCGCTGGAGCAAATCGATGAGCAACGGATGACAGTGACAGTGACAGTGATATGTAGAGATAAGTGGTATTCAACATTCCCTTGAATACCAGTGCCTCTGGTTCTTGGAGAAACATACCCAAACTGCATTGTTACTGGTGCTATTAAGTCTACTGATTTCAATGTCATTTCATTGACTCTTGATAATAATCCTCCATAATCTTCGGTTGGATTGATAGCACACAGCCATGCATGGTTTAATCCCCTACATCACATACCATCCCCACAGTACCAGCAGGACTTGAACACAGAACTGAAGAAAATCCTGAGCACTTAATCATGTCCCCTAAACTCTCACTCTATGATAACTATGAATAAAAATACCTAAATTCTTGCAGATTATTTCCTATATCTACCTACAGGAAATATATCTGTGTTGTTTTGCTTTATAGAACAATTTTTCTAGTATGATCTCATGATAGTTCCTTCTCTGCCAAGTCTATAGTATTTCAAAATCTCTAATGGTCTGCTTGCACTTTAGAAATCTTACAGAAAATTACAATTACCACTCATCACTTCTGATTTACAAAAAGAAGCTTGGGTTAATCAAGGCTTCACTTTTCAGTTTTTACTGCCTTTAAATCATTTTGTTTGGATATGGCCCAGAAACTTCATGCAAAAATATTGATTTCTGAGGTGATCAGGAAAAGCATTAGCTCTTTTATTTTTACTTGAATGCTATTGGCTAATGTAGATTTCTAGTGAATTAATTGGTTCTCTAGACCAAGACTATTAATGTGTCTTCAAAAATACCTTATGTTATTTCCTGGAAAAAAAATCATGAAAATAAATTTTCCAACTAATGAAGACGTGGGATTAATATACTCAAACACTTAAAGTAACTCACTTTCACAAAATAAATGGAACTGCTCTGACTCTGTCAGATCTGAAAGCTCATTGTTATGATTTATTTAAACATTTATGAAAGGCCAGCAGTGTGCCAGGCAAACCAGAGTGACACGGTTCTTCAGCAACACCGATAATTATGCAGGTTAAACTAGTTTTGTTACATATAAGCCAACACTAAATTTTTAAGCATGGATAATTTTATTTCATTTATTTCAAACCCAAAGTCATAGAGGACATCATGATCATATAATAAAAAAGCTGTAAAAATTTTAGTTGTTTCCTAGCTATCTATGACAAGCTTTAGAAACTTAAAAAGAAAGACTGCTGACAAAGCAGAGAATACGGGGAGACTTCTTTTCAGACAATAACACACAAATGAAAGAAGAAACTAAAAACTCACCAGAAATAAATCCCTGATTGTTCTCCTGTCAGCCTGTCACCTACATAAAACAGCTGCTAAAATAAAGACAGACACAGCAGCTGTTAATGCTAAAAGTACTAATGCTACAGCTTTTTCACAGACTTTAATTTTCCTGAATGTAAAAGTGTGCTGAGATGTCTCATCAGTCCAGAGCAACTGTCTATTTCAATTAGGGTTTCCATAAAACCTTCATGAATTTCACAATTTTTTAAAAAATAGTTGATTCATACTATGGCATTAATGTACTGGGTTCAAGTCACTATCTTCCCCATTTGTACATTATACAGTGAAAAACATGTAAAACATCTTTCTATTGAGTTCTTTTTTATTCAGACAAACCCAAAATTACTCCAAATCCTAAGCCATGGGTAAAAACGGGGGGAAATGTTCTTGGTTGTTTTTTTCTGTCTTTTTACAAAGTTAATCCTGTAAGTACTTCTTATGAAAAGAGACTGTCACTGTCACTGTCATCCTGTTGATCATCAATTTTCTCGAGCGGGCACCAGTAACATCTCCATTCATCCTAACCCTGAGATTTTAGCAGCATCTATTTACTCGGTCTTCCCAGCGGTGCCGCATTGGAGGCTCTTTCAGGGTCAGGGGAATAAAACCCATCATTGCCAGGCTCTACAAGCAGGATTCCCTCTGTGGGCAGGATTCACTCAGTATCTTCCCAGGCTCTCTGAGAGGGAGAACTAGGCTCTAAGAGGTCGCACTTTGTTTTGTAGTCTCTGATCTTGGCTGTTGATGGGATTATAGTCTTTTTGGGTTTGGGGTCATATCCAGCAATGCTCAGGATTTACTCCTGGCTCTGTGCTCAGGTATCACTCCTGGCAGAGCTCAGGAATCCATACAGGATGCTGGGGATTGAACCAAATCTGGCTGTGTGCAAGGCAAGTGTCCTACCTGCTATACTATTCAAAATATTTTAGTGAATTTAAAAAAGCATATTATGTTCACATCCTACCTAATAAACTGCCTAAATTCTGCTGTTCTATGTAAGACATACCTCCTGTCACTGTCACTGTCATCCTGTTGCTCACCGATTTGCTTGAGCAGGCACCAGTAATGTCTCCATTGTGAGACTTGTTACTGTTTTTGGCATATTGAATACTCCACGGGGAGCTTGCCAGGCTCTGCCATGTGGATGGGATACTTTCGGTAGCTTGCTGGGCTCTCTAAGAGATACAGAGGAATCGAACCCAGGTCGGCCATGTGCAAGGCAAATGCCCTACCCTCTGTGCTATCACTCCAGCCCTAAACATACTTACATGATACAAAAATGATACTCCATAATGTTCAGTACTTAAAATAAATACCGACATTTGTTCCCATACTATGAAAAGAGACATAGTGAAGGAAAATATTGAAAAAAGAAATTGACAAAGTTTCAATATGAAATGTGCAAGAATTCAGCCCTGACAACTCATTTAATCATACTTCATTTTGCATAATTTCTATACATTATTTTTTGACTGAGAATTTTAATCATGTCTGTCCCCTCCAGGTGTCCTGAAACATATTTATATATTTTTTCTTTACCTATTCGTTACCCATTTTATACATTTCTTATACATAGTAGTAATGTGATAACCAGTAACTCATGAACCTTCATTTGAAAGGGCAAATTCTTATTTTCTGTATTTGAATTGTATTCAATATCCTGATATATGACCCAAATATCCTGAAAGATTCTACTACCAAAATCGGGAGTTATGGAAAGACATTCATAGAATAATTCAAAGTTAAATTGCTAATCTATTTTAAATCTTTTTATTCTGCATATGTATGAAGGTAGTGGAAAATTTAGTTTAAAATGATAGGATTATCTGCTTGACAAAAAAGATTATCCTCTGCCTCTTCTGTTCCATTTATCATGGTTATGATGATGGGGTGTTTTACACATATAGTTGTGGTGCTCACACTTTCAGCTCATGGAAATTGAAAGGAGACACACACTTTAGTTGTGGTATTTTCATATGTGCTTGCTGGGGGTGGCACACCTGACTCAGTAGAGACATATCCTTAGTTTCCAGCTCACCAGGGCTTGTTCTCTATAGCTGCAATGCTTACACACACCTAGCCTTGGTGAACCTGGAATTGTACACTCTGTCGTTGCCCCATGTCCAAACAGCAGAGACAGCAGTACCTTATTCAGATAATGAAGGCAGTAATCAGGGACTGAACTCCTAATTTTATGCTTGTAAATGAAGCATGCTGTCACTGAGCCATATTTCAGATCCTGCAATTCAGCCTTCATCCATATACTAAAAAAGCATAGTGTTCAAGATGCTGAACAGAAGACGTTCAAATGATTAATTTTGCACCTCATATACTAATACAAGTTGATCTGTATTCAGAAGGAGATAGGAGAGAAGGAGGAACATACAATGATATCGTAATGCAAATATTTGATATTATTATGATGTCTAATACTGAGAAAAGATGTCTTAGAGAAAGAAAAGACTAGAAAAAAAACAAAGAGTAAAAGATGATGAGAGACAAGTCAATGGGAGACTTAACAATAACTATGCTAACAATTGGTAAAATTCAAAGGCAGAATAAGATGTTCTATAAAAGAAAATTATTTGTTAATGATGATATTAAAATACTTGCTAGTAGGAATCCAAATATTAAATGTCTATAAGATTAGCTTTGAAATAGGTTTCCTTCCTCTAAATTTAATAAGGCTAATATCTATTTAACAAAGTATGGTAAGACATTAAAGTTCCAATTTTACAGTATATCTTATTTTTTTAATAATTTTAGTGTTTTAAAGAGACATTAGTACTTTCATAAAATCTATTCAGCCATAGGAAATCCAAGATTCATACAAAATTCCTTGGCATTGAAAATTAAAGTACAGTTGCTGCATATTTAATTCAGTTATTTAAATAATGTGGGATTTATCATCTACATAATTAGCAAATGACACTAGTTAATATCTCAAATTTTTTCTTTTTTTTTAAATTTATTTTATTGAATCACCAAGTGGAAAGTTACAAAGTTCTCAGGCTTATATCTCAGTTACACAATGTTCAAACACCCATCCCTTCACCAGTGCCCATATTCCACCACCAATAAAAACAAAAACAAAAGCAAAGACAAAACAAACAAACAAACAAAAAAGAAAACAGTATACATCCCACCCCTCACCCCCCAAACCACCCCGTACGTGAGTGATAATTTCACTTCCTTTTCTCTTTACCTTGATTACATTCCAGATTTCAACACATAACTCACTATTGTTGTTAGAGTTTCAAAACAGACTCACTATTTTTGTTGGAATTTATCCCCTAAGAATACAGCTCTATTAACAGGGAAATATTTGATAATAAGTTTTCCACTGATGAGAATGAAGAGATAAAATGTCGCGCGGTTTACAATTTCTGTATTATAGTAATTAAGTCCGCGAAGATTTGTTTGAAAATGAATCATTTCCCTTCCTGGAACAGCATGTAGCCAAAGTTAGTTCACAGTCTCCATACATGGGTGCAAGAACTTGCTGGAACCCCAATTCCTAAAGCTGTCTCTGGTTCCCGCTCGTTCCACATCCACCGGCTCTGCAGAGGCATTGCGAATGTAAGGAAGCAGCACCCGGGCCGAAAACCCGGCCGGCCGGAGCCGAACACCAGCCCCGGCTCTCAAATTCTTTCTGAAACAAAATGGCAAATTTTGTTTCAGAATCTTCTACCCTTCAAATTTTTCTCTGACCACTAATTTGTATCAACAATCTATATAATTCAAAACAAGAAGAGGAAATAAAATACCTCCAAATTGGAAGTTAGTTATAAACCATGCTCATTCAAATGTAGCATGAATATGTACATAGAATTATGAAGATTAGGTTTTGAATTGCCACATATGAGTAGAAGATTGTCAAAATATATACTTGTACAAGGTAGCACTAAAAGCATAAAGTAATTAGTTGTATAAACAAAGAAATTTAAAAGGGAGGAACTAAAATATCAAAATCTCCTGGTTTTGATATCTGGCAAGATACCTGTGGCGTATGCCAAAAACGGTAACAAGTCTCACAGTGGAAATGTTACTGGTACCCACTTGAGCAAATAGATAAACAATGGGACAACAGTGCTACAACTGGTTATCGAACAATCTCTTGCGTATGTAAGGAAGCAGCAATCAGAGAGCAAGAGGGTATGTATAAGATGTATAAGTGGAGGATTCCTAGGATTTGGCATTTTTTCCCAATGCCAGTGAGTCTTGCTGTTTGTTTGGTCTGTCCCGGGCATCATTGCAGTTCCTCTCCCTATGGCTAAATTGCCATCTTGGATTTTTTTAAACTGTGAGCCCATGACTCCATGTGAGATCACCTAAATAGAAGTGAAGGTCATTACAAAAATATAGAAATTAAGGCCATTACAAAAATGTTGTAACATAGAACATTTTCCAGAATAGACCATGCGCTGGGCCACATAACATACCTCAACAGAATCAACAAGATAGACATTGTACCAGCTATCTTTTCAGACCATGATGCACTGAAGATAAAACTTAACTGTGGACAGATGCAGAAAACCAAATCAAACACCTGGAAATTAAATAGCTCGATATTGAACAATGAGTGGGTCAGGAAGGAAATCAAGGAAGAAATCAAAAGGTACCTAGAAACAAATGAGAATGAAGACACGAGCTACCAGAACCTGTGGGACGCAGCTAAAGCCGTTTTAAGGGGAAAATTTATAGCTCTGCAAGCATATCTCAGGAAGGAAGAAAGGGCCCACATAAATAACTTGACTTCACAGCTCAAGACCTTAGAAAAGGACCAACAAAAGGAGCCAAAACCAGGCAGAAGGAAAGAGATAATAAAACTTAGAGCAGAAATTAATGACATGGAAACCCAAAAGACAATCCGGAAGATCAATGAAACCAAGAGCTGGTTCTTCGAGAAAATAAACAAGATTGATAAACCACTAGCAAGACTCACAAAGAAAGAGAGAGAGAGAACCCTTATAAGCCGAATCAGAAATGAAAAGGGGGACATCACGACAGAAACCAATGAAATTCAAAAGATCATCAGAGACTACTTTGAAAATCTCTATGCCACGAAACAAGAGAATCTAGAAGAAATGGATAAATTCCTCGACTCCTATAATCTCCCAAGGCTGAACCAAGAAGACCTGGAGTACCTGAATAGTCCAATTAACATCAAGGAAATTGAAATGGTAATCAAAAGTCTCCCCAAAAACAAAAGCCCAGGTCCAGACGGATTCACTAGTGAGTTCTTCCAAACATTTAAAGAGGACCTTTTGCCAGTCCTTCTCAAGCTCTTCCAGGAAATTGAAGAAACAGAAACCCTCCCTAACAGTTTCTATGAGGCTCATATCTCCCTAATACCAAAAGCAAACTCGACCTCACACTTCTTCATCCTCAGCAATGGAAAACAAATGTTGTAACATAATGTCGGGAAATGCTTGATATGTTTACTAGTTTCATATTCTCATGTACCTGGTGTCACATAATATTTATTATCGCAAAGGAGTGGAAAATATTTAGCCTTGTTTTAAACACAGAAAAATATCATGAGTGTATGAATTTCTTCACTTCAATTTGCAATTTTTATCAAAAAATTATTAATAGTTCTTAATAAAAACTTTTAAACAGATTATTCACATATTGTTTTTCATAATATTATTTTAAGGAACAAAGTATCACTAGTTAAATTTGTTCTACAATCTCTTGAGCAGCTTTGACCATTGTAGGTTAAGTACTTGGTAAAGGAATTTGTTATTATAAATGATGCATAATCATTATATACCAGTCAAAGGTTAGTCAATAAAGATTTTTCAACGTCAAACTCTATTTAAAGGCACTTATATTTATCTTAATAGAAACATAGTTCCTGAGGCTGGAGCAATAGCACAGTGAGTAGGTCGTTTGCCTTGCACTCAGCCAACCTGGGTTTGATTCCCGGCATCACATATGGTTCTCAAAGCACCACCGGGTATAATTCCTGAGTGCATGACCCAAAAGTAACACCTATGCATCTCTGGGTGTGACCCCCCAAAAATACAATTTATGTGCTAAGTTTTGGTATTATAGAGTTGACTTTTAGAATAAATTGCCAGTTTATCATTGACTAAAAGTATGCTGAATAAATTTCAAAGAAAGAACATAGAAAACAGAACAACTGAAGTATATAACAGTAATAAAATGGGTGATTAAAATTAGGCAAAAAATTAATATAAGGGGAAAGAAACTTGATATGGAAAATATTATGAAATAGAATGGTAAGAATTTGTATATACAAAAGTCAGTCATTAAGCATAATATGGTTCAGACCCTAGGTAAAGTGAAAACAATTAAGATATGAAAAGTTTGTTTGCTATTTGACCATAGAAAGTAAAAGGGGAATTTTTATACACAGAAAATACATTAGAAGAATATCTTGTAAGCGACTTGCAAGTCCTTCTATTAAAAATACTTTTAATGTTACTACAAATGTGTACATAGTGTAAGAGAGAGTATGACCAACATGCAGGGCACTTTGCTTTGCGTGTGATCAACCACAGTTCAATTCTTTGCGCTACATATAGACTCTAAGTACCACCAAGAGGGATCTAAGAGTATAGAGCCAGGAGTAAATCCTGAGTACAACTGTGACACAGAAGAAAAATAAGAAACAAAATTTTAAAAATGCATGCAAAATGGATGAATATGATTCTTTCCTAGCTACAAAATTTCTGCCATGATTTTATCAATACAGCATATATGTATAAAGGTTACTTAGATATTATTAGAAACTAAGGACCCTACTCTGAATTAGAGTGAACCAGACAGCTATGAACATAATTTATGCAGAACTCAAAATTTAGAGAAGGAAATGAATGAGTAAGAAATTTTACCTATTTTCATAAGTACTAGAATGAAAGAGATTCTGCATAAGTATGTGAAAACACAAAAGAGAAAATGAATCTAGACATATAGGCAATACACACATTTCAATAATAAGTACAGCATTATAACTATAATATACGATCCAGAGTAACATTATGTTACTTGTATTGTTGCATACAAGGGTAACTTATATGTTGGCTAAGTTCTCTATGAATAAAAACACTGACAAAACATAGGTAAATTAACAGTTACATATATAAAACTTTATAAGGAAATTTTAATTGAGTTTTAAACTTAAGGTACCTCAAAGATGAACATTAACCCTATATTTAAAATATCAGTGATGCATACCAAGCAATACTTTATTTTCTGAAACAAATGCAAGTATGTATAAATGCAAAATATTTACTGCTATCATTTGTATAAGTGATATTTTAAAAAATCATACACAAAAATAACTAGAACAAACTATATATAATATAATAAGGAGAATTCTCTTATAGAAAAGTTTCTATTTATTATTATTGTTGACTTTTTTTCAGTAGGTTAAAAAATGTGTAAATTGTAAAAGTGAATAAGCATAATATAATATTCTCCATAAAACATGTACAACAAAATCTGTTGTACATGACTAAATATGAGGAGTCTGAATATAAAATAACCAGACAAGATATTCCACAATCATCATGAGTGAGAAACTAGAATATCTAATTTACTTTACATTGGTAATAACAAAACAAAAAAGATAATATAAGATTGAATGAGAAAAAAATGTGCAAGTTATAAAGGTGTGTTTGAAGATACCAAAATAATGTATGAAAATATGCTTTAAACTTGTAAAAGTAAAGCATTGGTATTTTAAAAGTATATGTTTTTTTTATTTAATAATTACAAAACAATTTCAACCACATTTTTTACCTGTGTGTCTTCAACTTAAATAAAAATGTGAAAAAGCCATGGGAGCAGCGTTTAAAAAATTCATTCAGAAGATGTTGAAAACAAAATAGTCTTAGCAAGAATAAATATCAAGACTAATCATAGGTGTGAGAGATAGATTCCGAACACTGCATGGCCTCCCAGGAAAAGAACTTCTGACCTCTTCCAATCTCCTTTGCTTCATTTTCTTTTTTGCTTTTTATTATGTTTTAACTAAAAATTTACTAAAGCACCATGGTTTACAAAATGACATGGTTGAGTTTTAGACATACTCTGTTCCAGCACCAAACCACCATTGGTGTCATCTTCCCTTCACCTTTGTTCTCAGGTTCCCTCCTACTCACCTTGACAGGCACATTCTTAAGTCTAGTCATTGAAATTTGGATCTCGTTTTCACCATTGCTGACTCTGTGATTTGGGTATTTTTCTATACCGTTCCTTTACACTACCCATGTGTTGGAATATAGCTCTAAATATTTTAGGCCTGACTTTGGTTTGTCCTTTCTCCCTTGCTATGAAGACTTTAGCTTTATCTGGTAATAATCTTTAAACAATTCTAGACTACATTGGTATGTCCGGTTCCACTTACCACTAGGAGCTTAAGTAAATCTGTCACACCCATCAAGGTGCTCCTAAGTCACTCCCATTCCTTTGTTTATCCGTAATCACTTCTATGCTCCCTTCCCCATCTAGTCATTCACCTCTTCCCCTAATCAGACTCTGTTAATTTGTAAGGTCAGACCTTGCTAGGACAGTGTATTTGTATTGTAAGTTAATACTGCCTTTCTCCACTCCTTATATCTTTTGAATAGTTTACTTTAAAACAATATCCTTTTTGTATGGACAAAGAAAGACAATTGTTAATATGCTTTGGTAATGTGGGACTTAATTGGCTTCAAGTATTATTCATTCCCGGGCATCTGCTTTCTTGACTTAAGCCTCAGCTGCCCTGACTTCCTAGCACCCCCAAAAGTGGGGTCCCGACGAGGGACGGGATGGACCCAGGGCAAGCAGTGAGTTGTGTGCTACCCTGGCATCGAGATGGGCCTAGCCAAAGCGCCTAATGCTTAACTATATGTTAAGAGCTTGGTCATGGACATGTCATGTCATGATCCAAAAGCAACGACAAGACTAGGACCCTGCTAGGGATAAGAAAGACTAATCTGGCCTGAGCACTGCAGTCTGAGATCGAGATGACCCCAGGAGAGCAATTCTATAAGCTTAATGCATCTCTTGCTATGTCCATACAAAATGATTAATAATATGAATACTTATATGTTAGCTGGGCAAGCAGAGGAGAAACACACCCATGGGATTCCGCTCTTGGGTGGATGTTCTGCTGAAAGAGTATCTGTCCTAGTAGGAGCATCCCCTAAGGGATAGAACTTTAGCCCCTATTGCCCTATTGATTGTGACCACACCTACATGTAAGCCTGATCCCTGATGTGGGGGATTTAAGGTGGTTGTATGAGGGGGTTTGGGAAGAAGAAGCAGAGAGAGTGACAGAAGTGCATAGAGAGGAGATTGGAATAAACTGCGATTGAGACCAACTAGCCTGGCTCCGTTCCTTCCTTCGCCTGCCTTGTCATCGCCATCAACCTCCCCGGTGTGCACCCCTCCTTTTTTCTTTTTTTGTTTTTACACATCCATGTATTTGTTTCCTCAAGACCCCTGTTCCCTATTACTTCCCATCTATTTATTTTTTCCCTTTTGTCTATCTCCCTCTGGGGTCAAGGATGATCGTGTTATTTGCCCTTTCAAACACTGCATTTACACATCAATTTATTCTATATACCACATATATGTTAAATCAACCTATGTGTGTCCTTTTTCTGGCCTTCTTACGAATCACAAGCAACTTATATTCTGGCTCTACTATTAGAAATTTGTTTATTGTTGAAGTTTATTCTGTGCCGGAAGATCACAGGGGTTTTGTGCTATGGCATCATCTGGTGATGCCAAGTCCTGTGTCTTCACCATATATTGCTGGGTGTTTACCCAATGCAAGGACAATAAAAATATGTTTCATCATTTGAGTGACATTCCTGTTCATATTTTTTTAGTTATTCACAGATAAAAAGACATTCTGTTTTGTTTCTACTCTGTTTTCATTATAACACATCATCATTGATATGTTTCAGCTGACGTAATGTTATAAATAATTTATAAAAACAAGGTTAGTAATTTTGTATTCAATGAATGAAATACAAAAGGCCTCGGCGGCTCTCTCTCTCTCACCTGCGTTTGGTGGTCTTGCACCACTTCCCCCACCCTGGGAGGCCAATAGCAATGGGCAGACGAAGGAGGTAACAAGGGCCAGGCTGATGGGTATCGGTTGCAGTTTATCCTATTCTCATCTCCTTTCTTTTCCTCCTCTCGATCCCCCTTCCCCGATCCCTCTTGTCCTCCTCTTGGATCCTGCTCCTTCATACTTCTCCTTCCTCTTCTGCCTCTCCTTCTACTTCATTCTCTTTCTGGATCCCCCAGCTCACTCTTACCACCTTAGTTAAATTCCCGAGCATGAAGGGTTGGGGATTACACATAGGTGTGGCCATGAAATCGACAGAGGTAAACTCCTTCCCTCAAAGGAAGCTTCTTTTAGGACAAATTCTCATTTAGTAAGATGACCCTCCCAAGACTGAAATTCCATCTATGGGTGTGTTTCTCCTTTCCTTAGTCCAACTAACATACTTTCATAATATTAGTCATTTTGTATGGATACAGTAAGAGATACTGTAAGAAAGTTTATAGGATTGCTTTCCTGGGGGCATCTCACTATAGATCTAAGACTACAGTGCTCAGGCCAGATTAGTCTTTCCTAACCTTAGTAGGGTCCTAATCCTGTTGTTACTTTTTGGATCATAACAGAATTTGTCTGTGACCATGCTCTTAACTTATAGTTAAGTAATATGGTGCTTTGGCCTGGCCCATTTCAATGCCAGGGTAGCTCACAGGTTGTCCCGGCTTCATTCAGTCCCTCGTCCGGAACCTGCTTTTGGGGAGTTAGATACTGAGGGCAATTGAGATTTAAGTTGAGAAAACAGATGTCCAAGAGTGAATGCTATTCTGAGTCATTTAACTCCCAAGTTACAAAAGCATACTATTAACTGTCTCCCTGTGTCTGTACAAAAAGGACATTGCTTTAAAGTAAATTATTCAAAAGACATAAGGAGAGTAGAAAGGCAATATTTAACTTATACTATAAGTTCAGCGTCCATAGAAGGATCTGATCTTACAAGTTAACAGACTCCGATTAGGGGGAAAATGTGATAGACCAGTTGGGGAAGAGAGCACAGAGAAGTTACAGATAAGCACAGAGGAGTGGAAGTGACTAAGGAGCACTGTGATGAATATAACCCAATAAACTTAAGTTCCCTGTGGCAAGGGAGAAAGGACAAACCAATGTTATCCTACAGGTATTCTAAAATCTAAAAAAAAAAAAATAATGGGCAATTAGAACTTAAACATTAGTCAGAACTAAAAATAACTGCATTATATTACAGACCAATTGATTTATAATACATTGACAAACTAAAAAAT
Organism: Sorex araneus; assembly: GCF_027595985.1. Classification (NCBI taxonomy): domain Eukaryota; kingdom Metazoa; phylum Chordata; class Mammalia; order Eulipotyphla; family Soricidae; genus Sorex; species Sorex araneus. The sequence continues at coordinate 173,267,036 of NC_073303.1, read as the reverse complement.
AAACCTCTACACCTAATAAACCTAAAGAAATATATGCTTTCTTGGTCATCTTGCCACACTCAGCAGTGAAGAATCCTGGCTGGTGGGCACCACACACCGGAGAATGATCCGGACCCCAAACCCAGCCAATAATACCGAGGTGCCCCAGCCCCAGATGCAGTCTCCCCACTTTCTCCAGATGGAATCCCGGCGACATTGAGATTCTACTAACATGGCTCCGGTATGTAGAAACCAGGAGCTTTCCTAATATACAAAAAACCATTCAGGAGCAGCTCCTTCACCCCTGAACGGCCATAATCCCAGAGGCACACAAGCCAATCTCAGAATGCAGCGGCTGAGGGTAGAAATGTTCCTGGACTGTGACTAAGCTATGGCCCTGTACAGCCCTGGCAGGGGAAGGGTTTTTGTTCCTCAGCCTTTTCCCCTTTGCAGCAGCATGGCGACTGCCACCTTTCAGAGCCAATTGGACAGAGAAGTAGGAGCTTGCAGTGATGGGGCATGTGGGAACTCTCATGATGGGGTGGGGGGGGCGCGCAGAACTGGCCCTGCACCCTGCCCATATGGGACCCTGAGTGGCCGCCCACGAATGGCTCCTCTGCTCCTGAACAGCCATGATCCCAGAGGCACACAAACCAATCTCAGAACGCAGCAGCTGCTGGCAGAAATAACTCTGGATTTAATTACTAAAGTACCAGCATCCCAAAACCACGCAGCCACTGTTGCAGCCATATGACATCATATGCTCTTTATTATCAGTAATAGAAAACAAATGATTTAATGATGCCTTTTTGGCAGGTCTGATTGTTGGGGGAATATTACAAATAATAATAGTGGGTTTTCTGTCAAACATTGAATATAATCAAAGTAAAGAGAGTAAAGTAAAAATCATCTGCCACACAGGCCGGATGGGGCGTGGGATGGGGGCTATACTGGTAGTGGTAGGACATATGCTCTGGTGAAGGAGTAAAAAAATAAGTGGAAAATTATTTATAAAAGTACAGATATATTTGCATAGTCATATAAATTTATGTGTGCATATAAATCAATGTACAGATACTAGGTGTGTTAGAATTATAGAAACTAATTATTTGAGTCATTTAAAAAGCTGGTAGATATTGTTTATAATGAATCAGAATTAACAATCATTTTTAGTATTAAAAAAAGATTGGTCATAGGAATTTTAAGATTAAGAACTCAATCATATTAAATGATGCATTTGCAGGAAAATTTAATAATTTTAATACTTGTAATTATCAATTTTTATTAGATATAATCAATATTTATATTAGTAAAACTTTTGATTATCCAATGGTCACCATTAAACTGTTTAAATAAAACTATTAAACTATTTAGTTCATCATTAGTTGCTGAGTAAGTGTGTAGTAGACTTTCCTTAATCATCATTATTGATAGTTCAGGGTGAAAATGGAAGACATAATAAGATATGCTCTACAGAGACTTGGTCCCATTCTACTTAATATTTTTATTCATGACCTAGATTACAACATTCAAAATGTAGTTTTTAACCATCATGCTACCATATTAGACTATTATAAAATATTGCAAATTACACTATTATACTTAGATATAGCATTTGAGAAAAAAATTAAATTAATAAACATTATGTAAGTCCCTATTTACTAACTAATAAAAATGTCAAAAGAATATGTTTCACTATGCCAATAAATTACTTCCTCAATAAAAATAAGTACCAAATATTGCATTAATCTTTTATTACCATTTATGAAAACCAGGAACTATACTGACTAGAATACATGTTACACCCTTCCAGACTCATTTTATGACCACCTCTACTTTCAATTTAAAACACATCTTGGGAAAATACAGCATCAAGACCAAAACAAAATATTCATGATAAAAAGAGAACCCACTGGAGAGGTTTGCTTCATCTCCGAATGAGACTGAGGCTGGGCATTGAGCTCAGAGCAGAGTGAGCCCTGGGGTGCATTTTTCAGACAGTGACCAGCATGCAGAAACAATTCAAGGTGGAACTCTAAGAGCCACCATGTTGGCAAGTTCAGAAAAGGGCCGTGTGTCAAGCTGGTTCTGAGGAAATTAAACTTCTTGTCTCTGCAGGCACCAAACTAAGCAAACGGCAGTGAAATATGGCCCTTGACCTTTTAGAGATCATAGTGCATTTGGCATCCTATACAAGGACAGCCCCTTCTTTGAGTGGTACTTTGCCCAGCTCAAATGCTACACTTTGGTGACAAGGAGGAGTTCCCAAAATCAGGCTACATGCCTACACTCCTTCTTGCTGTCCCAGCTCTGGCTGGCTGACTTGCGAAACTTGCAGGAGTCTCTCCCTGACAAAGGCATTGAGACTCTTGTATGCATCAAGCAGCCGGTATCCCTCCAGCAACTTCTGATGAGAGGAGCGACAGTGAGGTGCTCCGGACAACATCTCTGCTGAGACTTCAACATCCTGCTAGTTGCAATCAGGGATGAGATTGCAGGCTTCATGGAGAAGGTCTAAGAAAAAACGTTCTTCTTGTAACCCAAACATGAAAGCTTTTAACTATCTCACGGTGATTCAATAAAATTTTTAAAAATTTAAAAATTAAAATAAATAAATACATTTAAAAAACAAAACAAAACAAAAAAAAAGTTCTTCAGGGAGCCAAACTCATCCAATAAATAGATGGACTGGAAATGTAAGCGTTCTGTTATTTAGAAATTAAGAACAGTAAATTTTCAGCCTGAAAATTTTCAGTGCTGATACTAGTTGAATTTCTTTCTCAGCCAGACTTAACGTAGATCATCTAATTTTGTTTTTTTTTTTTTTGATAGTATTAGGGCTTGAACCCGGGGATTGAACAAAAATTGCAAGGCAAGTGCTATAACTCTGTGCCTTTTTCAAAGCCATTCAATTAGACCACGTCTTAAAATTATTTCTGTTTGCTTACAAGGATAATTTTAACCATTACGTTAAAGCATCTGGAGATAAAAGTTTTTTTTAAAAGAAATATTTTATTGAATCACCTTGAAAAAAAGAAAGAAAAAAAATTACAAAGCTTTCAGGTTTAAGTCACAGTCAAATACTGATTAAACCCCCATCCCTTCACCAGTGCACATGTTCCACCACCAAGAACCCCAATACACCCCCCTCCCACCCCACCCCCATCTAAGTAGCTAATGATATACCCTTTATTCTCTATATACTTTGAGTACATTACATATTTCCATACAGAACTCACTATTGTTGATAGGAAATTTTCCCCAACAATCAGGCCTGCTGAATATGCATCATCTAATAATTCCTCTTCATTGCTGAGAGTGAAGACTTTGGGTTTCTAATATTTTAGCTCAGTTCACAGTCAAAATGGATGGCTGCAAGAATCCGCTCTGGTGCCAAAATGGGTTAGGAGACCTCAGGATCACAGTCTTTAGGCGCGGAGGGTCTGTTTCTCGTGCCGTGGCTCCGGGTCATCTCTGGGCGGAAGGCGCGCAGGGAATGCCCCCCCCTCCCAGGACCACCTACAGGCTACGTCACTAAAGAGAGTCCTACCTCCGGGTTGAGGGGTCTTAGAGGGTAGTTCTCACCACGTGGTTGCTGCCGCTGCCTCCATTTTCGCTCAGAAAAATGGGGTGGAGAGGGAAAAATCTCTCCCCGGGCTGTACAAGGTTGTAGCTCAGTTCACAGTCAAAATGCATGGTTGCAAGAATCCGCTCTGGTGCCAAAATGGGTTAGGAGACCTCAGGATCACAGTCTTTAGGTGCGGAGGGTCTGTTTCTCGTGCCGCGGCTCCGGGTCATCTTTGGGTGGGAGATAAAAGTTTTTTATATTGATTGATTAGTTCAATTTTCTAGATATTTGTAGAAAGCAATAAGTATTAAAATTATGTCCAATGTCAATATCCTTCTGTAATGTTATTCCTTATAAACTGTCTTTATCCATATGTTATGACAAAAGTTAAAAACTTATGCAAAAACAACAAGGTTACAAGTGAGTTGACTTTAAGGTAATGAAAGTTACAATAATCAATAGATACTGTTGATTGAAGATCAACAGATATTGTTAGATATAGATATTGTTCATTGACTATCAGTTTAGCTGTGTTAGTAGGTCTCAAATCAGACACCTAACATGACAAGAGATCATCTCTCATACTAGCTTCTGAGAATAAAGTCATTCTGAGCTCTACAGAAGCAAGAAAATGAACCTGACAATAGACTGAGGAAATATTGAAGCTATTCTTTTACAAGTCTAGCCTTTATTGGGAATGCCATCTTTATAGACTGGATTTGAACCATAAGCTAATGAAATGGACTGTGACCTATGACCTACCAGGTCTCCACATAGAAAGATGCGAAGTCACTCATAATATTCAAACTCAAATATATTTGTAATTCCCATAACAAAATTTGCATAACATAGAAAAAGGAAATAGTAGATTTGGTCGAGCGACAATATAGGATTTAAGACAATATAAGATTAAGCTTGGAATTACACACATTCGCTCTCTCTCTTTCTCTCTCTCTCTCACACACATACGCACAAATACACATAAAAGTACTACCACATCATCAACTTTGCCTGAGGAACTGGAATAGCATTTCATCCCAGTAGAGCCCATCTAGTGAATTCACAGATAATTCCTATAAAATTGTTTTCCAAGGAGCCAAGGAAATATTACAGGAATTATGCACTGGCCATTTTTTTTTAGGGTTTTGCACCATTTAGCCACACACTATTATTGCCTGTGTGGTTTTTGTGGTTCTATTCACTGAAAAGCCCAACTACCACATGGCAAGACCTTACGTTGAACTGCCAGGGGCTTGTCTGACAATCTGAGAGAAACCCAATCTCCTAATCATGCTTGGGAGAACACTAAGCCCACACACTCAAAAAGAAATGATTTTACATATTGATGTACAGATTATTTATGAAAGGCTTCTCTGTATTACTGGAGCAATAGCACAGTTGGTAGAGAATTTGCCTTTCATGCAATCGACCGGGTTCAATTCCTCTGTCCCTCTCGAAGAGCCCGGCAAGCAACCAAGACTATCCTGCCTGCACAGCAGAGCCTGGCAAGCTACCCATGGCATATTCAGTATGCCAAACACAGTAACAGCAAGTCTCACAATGGAGATGTTACTGGTGCTGCTAGAGCAAATCAATGAACAATGGGACTACGGTGGTAGAGAGCTACTCTATATGTATAACTTGAAACTTTAGGAATTTTCCTATGTATTCTTTCTTAACTGTTGAGACTCTGTTTAGATAGCCTGTTTGCTCTCAGCATCCCTTTTGATTTTGTGCTCTGTAAACGCTTTGTTTAAATTCCGTTTCCAGGGTTCTGCTTCTTAGCTTCATGACAGCCCCATTTATTGTCATTCCCACTCTCATGTTTGTTCACAAAATAAAGTTGGAGAGGATTCTGAAGGTAATTCCACAAATCTATTTCACAGTTGAATTTGTGTATGCACCTCTTGCTGTCTCTTCCTGCATGCCACTTTCTTCTTGCCCTCAGGTCACAACATTCCCTGCCATGATGCTGTCAGCAGCTTTTTAGAAGAACAGTGGTTTGTCTATGCTTTTGACTTTGTTGCTGACACCTTAATCAGAATAAACAACCACAAATTGACACTCTTTGAAGGATATATATTTGGATTGTCCTTATAAAAATGTATTATATATCTAAGCAGCAGTGACAATGCGAGTGGACACGTGTGATTAGTAAAAGGTTATTGTAGACAATAAATTGTCATTCAAAGATAATACACTTTAGTGGATTTGCTAGTTGGCAATTAAAATAATTAAGTTTAAATACTTTGCCTTCAACAATTTATTTGCATAAAAGGATCACTGACTTTGTTATACTCACTTATTGTTACCATATTTAAATACGTATTATTTTGGAACTTCAAAAAGTGAATATTGTGGTAACTTTATAATCTGTCTCTGTGGATAGGTAGCTATCCAGTAGATTTGTAACAATCCGAACCAGCGAATCAAATACTGATGAGTCTAGACTTCAACTTTGTCAGAATTTCTTAAATTCAGTTTACCTAACTACTTAAAAATGTGTACTTTATTTCTCTATATATTAGACAATAATGGCATTATCTATTTAAAATAGTGTTAATTGAATTAGAATAAATACAAAATGTTTTTGATAGTTGTGAACATTATATACTCTAAGAGCTATCAACCATTGTTCATGATAAATTTAGTATTAACTATTATTATACTATTAGAATAACTACCATTTCTTGCTTTGGATTTCAGTTCATAAGAAGCATAATCACAAGTAAGTCTAAATATACTATCAATATTGATTTATAAATGCAATTTTATTACTTTGACTTTTTTAATTCAGTCTGCTTTTCTTACACTTACTACTCTAACACACTATTTCAGATTCACACATTAAATTGTTTGGGATTCCAGACACAATCAAGTTATCTTACTACATATCCCCTAAAATCTCATTAGATTATTTATCTACTTTTTTTATTGGAGGGGGAGGTAGGGCCACAAGAGATGGTCCTGGCTCTATGTTCAAGGATCACTCCAGATTGTGTGCAGGGAAACTTATGTAAGGTTGACTCACTGTGAAATAAATGCCTTAAGACCTATACTATTTCTCCAGGCCAGAGATAAATTTATTAAACAAATTAAACAGCTAACCTCAATATGCATGTTAGAATATCATGATCACCTCCATAAAAGGGAAAGAAATCACATTTTCTTTTCAAATTGATCAAGGTCTATGGTCTTATGAAACTCTGTATCTATATATTCTATCATATGGAAGATATGAAACATATTTTATTAGAACTGTTGAAGAAATTTATTAATGTCAAATTAATTCAAATTATTCATGCCACTACAGGAGAATGGTAGAGTCAGAGAACTGTTTCTTTAGTTTCTTTGAGGTTCTTGTACTCAATTTGTTCTTCCCTTTTAAAAATACTCAATGACAGACACAAATTACCACTGTTATTGATTAATTGTCTTGAATAGACTTTTGTCAGCTATGTGGTTGCAAATATTCTTGTTTGTTTGTTTAGGGATAGTTTCTTTCATGGTAAAGATGATTTAATTTAACGTAATGGCATCTGTTATTTTTTCTGTGTTCCTCTTGTCAACAGAGTTGTTGAATTACTAAAGCTACCACAAAAATTGGGGCTGGAGTGATAGCATAGCGGGTAGGGCATTTGCCTTGCACATGGCCAACAAGGGTTCAATTCCTCCACCCAGCAAGCTACCTGCCCAGTATCCTGTCCACACGGCAGAGCCTGGCAAGCTACCCATGGCATATTCAATATGCCCAAAACAGTAACAACAAATATCACAATGGAGGTGTTACTGGTGCCCACTTGAGCAAATCCATGAACAATGGGACAACAGTGACAGTGACTACTTGAAGAAAGATAAAATTGAAGGTTCTGAACTCTTTGTGTCTGGCTGTCATTGGTAATTAATTGTATTATCTCACGTAATCCCAAACTAATGTTAAAGATGTATCATTAGTCTCTAGAGAACCGGAAAAGAAAAAATAAAGTAATTATAGTTTTTTTTTTAATTGCTTGAGACATATTGAAAATGGAACTATTTACTTGCTGTTAAACAGCTATGACCACTCGTAGTGTGTAAACTTCATTTTTGAATGGTTTCATTACTTCTATCTTATGCACTTAATTCTCCATGCTTTCTTCTTTAGTCTGCCCATGTGTTTAAACTACTTTTCTGAAAGAATGTTTTGTTTACAAAGCATGACTTACAAAACAACATGAAGAGAGACTATAGTCATAAAAAGAGTGTAGAAGAACATTTTCACTCCCAAAATACTTTCCCTTTATATATCTCCCTCCCACCCACCCACACCCAAAACACAACACAATAACATTTTGCTAAATGATTTGAAGATTATTACTTCTTCTTTCATGGAATTATATACTTTTCTCAATTAGTAAAGGTATTTGTATCTATAGATTAATGTACAGAGGATAATGTAGTTTTTTATATGTGGTTAACACTGGATCAATTTCAGGCATCATACATCTTCCCCCCCACCCCCCATCCACAAACTCTGCAGAGAGTAACCTATGAGCATAGAGCCAGGAGTAGCTTCTGAACATCACTGGGGATAACTCCAACTCCCTCAAAATATATAGTTGAGGCATTATTATATGGGTAGCATTGTAGCACTGCTACATTGCTACATTGTAGCATTATTCATCGATTTGCTCGAGTGGGCACCAGTAACGTCTCCATTGTGAGACTTGTTGTTATTGCTTTTGGCATATTCAGATACACCACGGGAAGCTTGCCAGGCTCTGCCGTGTGGGCAGAATACACTCGGTAGCTTGCCAGGCTCTCCGAGCGGAGGAATTGAACCAGGGTCGGCCTTGTGCAAGGCAAATGCCCTACTCACTGTGCTATCGCTCCAGTCCATAGAGTGATAGCAGGACTGAGTAGAGACTGTATAAATGCTCCCCTTCCGCCCCTTTTCCTGTATGCCTGAGTCTTGAGATCAAAACACTGAGTGGACCCCACCCACAGATGAACAGAAAGAATGGCTCTTTTCAGTGGACTTTTCTCCTCAGAGACAAGAACCCTCCTCTTGCTAGCAGTTCAGAGACATTTCCAGCCACAAACCCAGGGCTTTTTTCTCTTGGGAAGAATGTTTTCTTCATGGGCCATGAGAACAAGGGCCTTGTCCACTGACTTAAATCCTTCCTCAGGCATATCAGAGTTGCATAGACATTTTTAAAACATAATCATTTTGAACTTCTCTCATGCCATTTTGCCTCTAATAAGTGCAGCTGTGCTGGCTGGCAGAGGTTGTGCTGGCCAAGTGTCTCCACGTCCCTGATGAAAGGAAGATTAAAGAAGAGCGTCATCATCATCATCATCATCATCATCATCATCATCATCATCATCATCATCATCATCATCCCATTGATCATCAAAATTCTCAAGCAGTCTCAGTAACGTCTCCATTCATCCTATCCCTGAGATTTTAGCAGCCTCTCTTTACTTGTTCTTCCCAATGGTGTCACATTGGAGGCTCTTTCAGGGTCAGAGGAATGAGACCAAGCTTGTTACTGGTTTTGGCATATCAATACACCATGGGGACCTTGCCAGGCTTCCTGATGTGGGCAGGAAACTCCCAGTAGTTTGCCATGTTCTCCCAGAGAAGAAGTTGGCTATAAGATATCACGGAGTGGACTGGGACATCTCCAAACCGCATGGCCACATAAGCATAAGAGGCTGCGTGACTTTTCCTGAAAAATGAAAAGATATAATCTAATGATGCCATCCAACATGTCTGATTGTTGGAGGAAAACCTCCAAATAATTATAGTGAGATTCCTGTTGAAAATTGAATGTAATCAAAGTAAGGAAAGAGTAAAGTGGAAATTGTCTGCCACACAGGCAGAGGGGGAGTGGGAAAGGGGATATGTGGGGGTTTTTGGTGGTGGATCAAATATGAAAACTCTGTAACTGTATCTCATAGTGATTCTATAAAAAATAAAATTAGAAAAAAAAAGATCACGCAGTCTCGAAGAAACTGCTTCTGGGAGCTTGCTTTTAAGTCTCTGGATGTGAATGGGATTACATGGCACTGGGGGCAGTCCCTGGATGTGACTGCCTAGCTACTGGGAAATGGGAAATCTGGGCAGAGGAGGCCCAGTCCCTATCTGAGCAACCTTGGAGGTCTCAGCCCCGGGTCCCCCGCACCTGGGTTCCCTTGCCGGTACCTTCATGCGTGAGGCTCGTCAGAGAGTCTCTTGCCTGCACGCCTGGATGTCTTCCCGGGGCCCCTCTGAGGGGATGGGCGCCAGCTTCCCTATCCACTCCGAGCAGAGCTCCCAGTTGCTGAAGACCTCTGGAACCTAGCCACAGCCATGCTCAAGGCCCCTCTCCACAAGAAGAAGGTATCACTCCTGAACTTCCACTAGAACTGTCTGGAACTTGATTTATGGAAATAATAAAAGATGGGAAGTCAGGAGCCCTCAGAGCGCCAAGCGGCTGCCTGTGATCACTTGGCTGTCCCTCAGGATCCAGGTGGGTGTTTATCTCTGCCAATGCTCTGTTCCTGCTACTTACTTGAAAGGAGGTTGGAGGGCAGGGCGGGTCAATGGCTGTGAGCAACTCCCTGTGACCTGCCTCCTACCTCAGGCCCAGGCTACAGGCACTGTTGTGGGGGAGTCTCAGAGGGCAGGAAAACGCACTCTTGGTGAGGGCTTCTGAACCAGCAGGCCATGCCCCTGGGGCTCTGGGAGTGTGGGGAGGGATGTTCTGAAATAAGCTCGTGTGTGGCCCCCGAGACTATATATTATGAATCATTTGCAAGGGTCTTTGCCAAAGACAGTCCACAAGGAAAGCATTTGCACCGTGTGGTCTTGACAGAACTGCCAGTCCAAGTACCCTACACCTCTCTGCGTGTGGGACTCAGCTCTGGGTCCCTCTTTATTTCCCCACTTTCAAATTTTCCGAAGTCATTTCACGCAACTAAAGGGATAGGTGAGTTGTAAAAGTCAGTCATGTAACAATGACAGTTAGGAACCCAGACCCAGGGAAAAAGTGGCCTTTTCTGACAAGGTTGGAGCACTTAACCAGAGTGAGTCTAGGCTGCTATATAAATATTTATATTTATCTATATATATATCCATATCTATATAGATATATCTATACATTAGATGGAAATCTATATAGATATATCATATATCGATATATAATATATATCCCTCTATATACTTAAACCCAGTATGTGTAGATAGATAGATAGATAAAAATATATATTATTACTGTCATCACTGTCATCCCATTGTTCATCGATTTACTCGAGCGGGCACCAGTAACGTCTCCAATTATCCCAGCCCTGAGATTTTAGCAGTCTCTCCTGACTCATTTTTCCCAACAATTGGAGGTTCTTTTCAGGGTCAGAGGAATGAGACCTTTTATTGTTACTATATTTGGCATATTGAATATGCCATGGGGAGCTTGCCAGGTTGCTCTCTCTATATATAGATATATAAAGATAGATATATGTAGATATCTATGTATCGATATACTTAAACCCATTATGTGTATATATGTAGATATATAGAGATAACCAGAAGCCAGTGCTCTGGTCTCTTAATCAATTCATTTCAAGGCAAAATAAAATATATCATATTTTTTAAAATTCCTGGTGATGAAAAAAAAAAAGATCCCAGGGAAGAAATTGAGAAAGTTATGACAAGAAGTGGAAAAACAAAATGTAAAGTTGTTTGTCTTGGTTGAGCATCATCACAGCAAACACACAATTTAAAAGACATTATTTTGGCTCCTAACTCTCTTTCAAGAATGAGGCGGGAAATTGTTACCAAACATGAAAGCAGAAGTGCAATCAGAGGGAGAGGTAGATTGTGAGAAACGGTTGCTTTTCCCTTCAGTACTTAAGGCTTGTCTCCAATGGACCCGAAACTATAGGTCCAACGATCCAGACAGCTGCTGTGGACACTGGCCCGGGGGTGGCACTTTCAGGGCCTGGGGGCCCAGGTACCCGGTGCCCTGAGGGAAGGATGAGCACCCCCATCACGTGTCCGTGAACTTGGAGAATCAGGGCTGAACTCCTGTGCATGATTCCAAGGCAGACCCAGCTCCATCCAACACCGACTCTAATCGCATGTTTAGGACTCGCTAACCTCGCAGCGCTGCAAGCCCTGAGCCCCTGCCCCAGTCAAGCCTTGTCGCTGTCCAGGGGCCAGCCCAGCCCGTTCCCATGCTGCAGTGTCCTGCACGGGCGCCCTGCCTAACTGCTGCTGAGAGCAGATTGCTGACTCCTGGCCCATGTGCTCACGAGCTGCTGACGCCTTTCCGCGTATCGAGGCTCTTTCCCCATCACCCCGGTTCTAGACAAAGTGTCTTTGAACGTTCCTTACTGAGTCCTGAGAAAACCATTTCAACCCCTTCACCCCAAGACTCCCGCCTGTCTGCACGCACAGACTCAGCTCTGTTCCTTTACACCTCGCCGCCCCCCGGAGAGCTGCCAGCAGCAGCTCACTTTCATTGCCCCGGGGCAAGGCTGGACTCCAGACCTCCCCTCTGACCCACAGTGGCCACGAGCCAACTGGCCTTGGTCCACGGTATCAATCTTGACCGCGGGAAACGTTATGACCCTCTCAGTGGAGACCCATCCCGCACTTACCCGAGAGAGAGGAGAGAGAGAGAGAGACAGAGAGAGAGACAGAGACAGAGGAGAGAGACAGAGACAGAGAGGAGAGAGAGAGAGAGGAGAGAGAGAGGAGAAAGGGAGAGAGAGGAGAGAGGGGGAGAGAGGAGAGAGAGAGGGGAGAGGAGAGAGAGGAGAGAGGGAGGAAAGAGAGGAGAGAGAGGGAGAGACAGGAAAGAGGAGAGAAAGAGGAGAGAAAGAGGAGAGAGTGAGAAGCTGCTGACTATTCCCTGTGCTCAGACTTAACAAGCGGATCGGAATCTAAGAAAAATATATTCTGAAGATTAATTTTAATTGAAGATCTTGGGCAAAAAAATAACTGATCTTGTAGAAAATCTCGATGGCTAAAAGCTTTTCTCTTGGTCCCCGTGGAGACTTGGGACTTCCCACCGGGCAGAACTGTGGTCACACAGAGGTCACGCGTGGGAGCCAGAGCTGGCTTAGAGCTGCAGCCCCGCCCAAAAGCCAGATAAAATACATTCTAATAATGGATATTGTTTGACCATATGAATTTAACATACAGAACTTTATATAACAGTCTAATCATGCATCATGCTGCATAATCTCATGTATATTCATAAAAACACACTCTCAATGTATTCATACTGGGTTTAAGTATATAGAGATATATAGATATCTATATATACCTATATATTTACATATATATATACTGAGTTTAAGCATATAGATATCGAGAGATACATAGATATCTACAATATTTATCTCTATTATGTAGGTATAAACTAGATATCCATTTTTTAAGATTGAGCTGTGGTTCACGTAAATTTCTAGCTTTACAAACTTCACCATTTCAGGAACTGAAAAGCCCAGAAATACAAATTTCCACTGTAGGGAACCTGGTTTAACTTTACACTAAACATGTTTGGTGATGACTTGTTAATATTATACTCATTTTTTGTGAAATGCTTGCCTCAATTATATCATCCTGTCATTCAGATTGCTTTAGTTTAGTTTCGAACTTAGGTTCCATAATGTTACTGCATAAGATATATTTCTTCTAACCTATATTTCTGCCCAAAATTATTATGAAAAATACCTATATATGGGCTGGAGTTGTAGTACGGAGGGCAGGGCAATTGCCTTGCACGCGGCTGACCCAAGTTCAATCCGTGGTATCCCATATGGTCCCCCAAACACCACCAGGAGTGATTCCTGAGTGCAGAGCCAGGAGTAACCCCTGAGCATCACTGGGTGTGCCCCCCAAAATATATATATACCGTTGGTCAATATAAAGTATATAAAGCATATAAAAATTCTAAGAAAACTGCTAGAAAATATAATTTTTTCATAGTTTATTTGTAATTTTATTAGTAAAAATAATTATGAATATATTTACAATTTGAAATATCTGCTTATATACACAATTTTTGTTTATTCATTTGTTTTTGGGTTCCACATGATTGTGCATGGGTTTATTCTGATTCTGAGCTCAGGAATCATTTCTGATGGAACACCTGAAGGGCAGCTACAGGAACACTAAGCTAGCTATGAAATATTTTTTATTTTTATCAAGTATGTACAGTCTGTTAAGAAATTTTATTATACAGCTATTAAAATAAAATTAATTCAGAAGCTAAAAAGGTGAAAAAGAATTAAATAGGACTACTAAATTTGTACATGCACTACATTTAGGTTTAAATTTGGCCTAAATAAAAGTAAAAATTCTGTTGTTTAACCTACAAACTAAAGTTTACAATTAGTATAGTTTAAAACTAAATAATATAAAAGAATAATATTATTGCTGATAAAAATCACAATTGTAAGATATAAGAAATACTCATAGTAACTATGAAATATAGAGTATAAATGCTATGGAAATAGCATATTTTTGTATACCAAAGTATTTGTGTTTTATTTGAAATAATAAGCAATATTTAATGAATCAACAGAATGATAAAATTGAAATAGATCCAGGAACAATAAGTTTTATAAAATAAATAAATAAAAATATGGGCTCTCTTATAAAGAATTTTCAGCCACTTAATTATAGAATAGTTGGCAAGATTATTTTTAGCATAATGTATAGTATTTAAAGAATAAGTTACCCATCTGATTTATGTAAGTAATGAAGAGTTTAAAACTATGTCAATTGTTTATTAAAGAAATGTGGTGTGATTCCTTAACTGGATATAATGACAAGAAAGTTAATGCCCCATCTTCCTTATAAATATGACTTATGGATAATCCAAATCTTAAAGCAATAACATGCCTATTGTTTCTTTCATAAAGTGTAACTACAAAGACCTCTTATACATTTAAAACCATTTTATTCTTGATCAGTGCCTAATTTTCTAAATGAAGGACAAAAATTAAATTTTGATGTATAAAATTATACATCTATATTTCAAAGTAAATGGTTACTTTGTCTTTTTTAAGAATTAAAATGTCTATCGAGGAGCTAGAGTGACAGTATGTTTAGAAGGTAGGGTGTACTTGACTTGAAAGCTGCTGACCTGAGTTCAATTCCCAGCATCCCTTCGGTCCCTCAAGCCTACCAGGAGTGGTTTCTGAGCACAGAGCCAAGAGTAACCTCTGAGCATCTCTGGACATATCGCCTCCCCCAAGACCCTAAAATATCTATCAAAATTGTTGAAACTTACTGAAAGAAAACACAATTTGACTACGATTTTGTGGAATTAATTTTGATGTAAACTCCATTCTTAATTCCTATGTATGTTCTAATCTCTGTAGGAAATACTAGCAATAAATATTACACTTACACCATAATTATATAATGCAAAGTAAAATTTCAGCAACAGTTTTTACTGCAGTCTATTATATGAAAAGTAATTAAACTGATTAAAATTAATAAAATTTAAATAAAATCAATCATTCATTTGGAAGAGTCATATACATGCAGTATACACATACATTAAAATAATTTGTGTCAATATTTAGACTTATTTTAGGAATATGCAGTGTTGATTAAATAATAAAGCTATATGGTATATTTTTAGCACTTATTATGGTTATTTTTCTTCATTACTAAATTGATTATGGAGAGACAAAAAACTTTGTGAAAGCTATAAATCTCTATGAGGAGGAATACAAGGTGACACTGGGAAATTGAAATATTTTCCTTGTTCATGAATTGGGAGGATCAATATTGTTTAAATGAACACCCTAACCAAAGCACTATATATAATGAAATAAAGTCCTACTGAAATTCCTATAGGATTTTTCAAGGATACAACACAAAAAATACTTCTAAATTTTATATAGGATTATAAAATAACCAATAAAAAAGTAAAATTCAAAACCCTTGAGAAAGAAGGTGGTAGACAATGCATACCCTGATTTTAAACTACACTATAGTTTTGATAATGGTAATTAAACATGTGTGTCATGAACATAAAAACAGAATCTTACATCAGCGGAGCAGAATTAAGACTCCAGAAACAAATCCTCATATATTTAAGAGTTAGTTTTCCACAGAGGGCTAGTGAGTTCTTTGGAACAAGGAAAGCCTCAATAACAAACTACATTGGAAAGACTGGTTAGCTTCATGTTAAAAGAAAATTATTTGAGTCTATTTAGCACCATAAATGTTAATTTAAAGTGGATTCAAGTCCTCAATCTTATACCTGAACTCATAAAATAGTTCAAGGAATTTACAGCATTGGCACATAACACAAAAGTAAAAATGAACAAGTACAAAAACTTTAAAAAGCTTCTCTGCTATGGAAAGAAAAATAGCTACAATCAAAAATGTCGTATTGCATGAAAAAAATCATATCTGAAGATCATACATCTGAAACAGGACTAGTATGTCATTCTAGAAAGTACTCTCAAAAAAACATTTTTGGGGGCTGGAGCAATAGCACAGTGGGTAGGGCATTTGCCTTGCATACGGCCAACCCAGGTTTGATTCCCAGCATCCCAAGTGGTCCCCAAGCACCGCCGGGAATAATTTCTGAGTGCATGAGCCAGGAGTAACCCCTGTGCATCACCCGATGTGACCCCCCAAAAAAAGCAAAAGAAAAAAATGTTTTTAAAAAACTATTTAAAAGTGGGGAAAGGAATTGAATAAACCCTTTTATTATTTAAGAAAAAACTGTGATTAAAGAAGTTAATGATAGTTGAGTTTTAGGCATATGATATTCCAAACTTAATCCCACCGCCAGTGTCAATTCCCCTCCACCAGTGTTCCTACACCCCAACCCCCACAATATCCCTGACTGTCAACTTGAAAGACACATTACAAAGTTTCAGTGGTTGCAACTTGGATCTCATGTTTTCATGTTTTGTTGAGTCTGTGTTTTGGATATTTGGTTCTACTACTTTTCGGTATCACCAGCATAACTGTAGCCTTGATGCCTGCTCACTCATTACTTCCCATTCTCTTCGTCCCCCACCCTTGATTTCTGGTTGTCTTCCTCTTTAAACACTAGGGTTAATGGGGATCTCAGGATCCCCCCCTTTACTGCAGTGCACTTTCTCCTCCAGTATTCTGTATACCAAGGATAAGTGAAACCATCCTGTCTTTGTTTTTCTTCTACTGGCCACTGCTCTCTGGAATGTTGTGTGGGATGACCCCTGTGGAAAACAGCCGGGGTAGTTCTCAGTAAACTGAGAATTGGACTTACATATGACTCAGCAATTCCACTTTTGGGGCATTTATGCCCAGGGCATAAAAACACTCTCTCCGAGGAACACATGTGGACCATAACTCATTGCCTCACTGAGTACAATAGCTAAGATACAGAATCAATTTAGGTGTCCAACAATGGATAATTGGATTATAATGAGTGGTATATATAAACAAGGGAATACTATGCAGCTGCAAGGCATGATGAGAAGATATACAGTTGGCCAAAAGGCATATGAAAAGTGTTCATCATAATCATTACTGATTACTAAGAGAATGAAAGTCATTATGGAGATATAACTCAACACCATTGAGAATAGTCTATCATAACATCAGAAAGCATAAATACTGGCAGAGGTGCTGAGAAAAAGAAACTTCAATTTTTCACAATTGATGGGACTATATTCTGTATGTTTTTATGAAAGACACAGCTTCTTAAAAAATTTAAAAAGGTGCTTCCATATGGCTTCTGTCACACCAGTCCTATTTATTTATAACAAGATCATATTATATTTTGTATGTATAAATAGATACGCCTATGCCCATTGCAGCACTATAATAAATAAGACTTATTTGCCCCATAGAATATGTTTATAAAGAAATTAAAGAATATACATGCTATGGAGTATTACTTAGCTATGAAAATGGTAAAATCATACACTTCACTTTAACTTTGTTGGAACTGGAGAGTGGCAAACTAAATAAGGTGAGTGTTAACGGAAGGACAAACAGATATTAGATGACTTTGCTCATATATGGTGCATAATGAAACAAAACGAGGGTATAGACTGCTTCAATGTGTCAAATAATTTTGTTATTATTTTATATTTTATTCATCTATGTATTTTATTAGACTTTAAGTACATAGTTTACAAATTTGTTAAAATCTATGACATCGATAATATAAAACAATTACACCTTAGCACCATCAAAGTGTCCATATTCCTCTTCCACTCCTCTTTTCCCATGGTCTCTGGTCTTTCCCCACCTGCCTTTCCACACTGCCTCAGAATTGGTTATGTCTTCCAGTACCAAGGGTTTTTCATGATTCAGTACTGTCTATTCTCATACTTTTACTCTCAATATTCTGCAAATGAGTCAAATAATTTGGTACTAGTTTTATTGGCAGAGCCTGGCAAGCTACCCGTGGAATACTCGATATGCCAAAAAGAGCAACAAGGACGGTCCTAATTCCCCTGACCATGAAAGAGCCCCCCAGTATGCCATCAGACTACACTAGTATGTGACAGGGACCAATGGAGATGTTACTGGCATAAGCTCGAGCAAATCAATGAACAAGGGGATGACAGTCATACAGTAAGACAGTGATACTAGTCTTATACCTTGGCTTTTTTCACTTAGCAGGATACCCTTTAAGTTCCTGCAAACTGGAGCAAATTTCATTTCATATTTTCTGATAGTTGCATAGTATTCCATTATGTATATGTGCTGCAGCTTCTTTTTTCCTTTCTTTTGTTCCTTCCTTCCTTCCTTCCTTCCTTCCTTCCTTCCTTCCTTCCTTCCTTCCTTCCTTCCTTCCTTCCTTCCTTCCTTCTTTCTTTCTTTTTTTCTTTCTTTCTTTCTTTCCTTTTTTTAAAATTTCATTAAATCACTGTGAGATAGTTACAAGCTTTCATGTTTGGGTTACAATCACACAATGACCAAACACCCATCTCTCCACCAGTGCACATTCCCCACTACCAATATTCCCGGTATATGCCCCCTTTCCCACCCTCTCTCTGCCTCCGTGGAAGACAATATTCCCCATACTCTCTCTACACTTTGGGGCATTATGGCTTGCAACAGACACTGAAAGGTCATCATGTTTGGTCCATTATCTACTTTTGGCACACATCTCCCATCCCAACTGATTCCTCCAGCTATCATTTTCTTAGTGATCCCTTATCTATTCCACCAGCCTTCTCCCCTCCGCTCATGAAGCAGGCTTCATTCATCTGTAGTTGGACATTTGGGTTGTTTCAATCTCTTAGCTACTTATGAAGAATTGCAATGACTATGCACAAACATCATTCAAAATTTATATTTCTATGTATCAGTTGTAAATGCAAAGAAGTGGAATTTTTGGTCATATGGAAGCTCTTATTCTTTTTTTGAGAAATCTCCATTGCTGTTTTTCACTTGAACACTTTGTTTTTACTGTTTTGTTTAGAATATTTCTACCCATACTTTATTATTTTATAATGTTATTTTAGTAACTATGGTTTACATTAGTGTTATTGGTATATACACACTATTCTACCATCATACCCTCTACTAGAGTGTCTGCTTCCCTCTCTCGTGTTCATGTTCCTTCCCTCCATTATCCCCTGTGGTATCACTGTATCACTGTCATCCCATTGCTCGTCGATTTACTCGAGCAGGTGCCAGTAACGTCTCCATTCTTCCCAGCCCTGAGATTTTAGCAGCTTCTCCTTACTCATCTTTCACAACAAATGGAGGATCCTTCAGGGTCAGGGGAAAGAGACTGTTATTGGTACTATATTTGACATATCGAATACACCATGGGGAGATTGACAGGCTCTTCTGTGATCCCCTGTGGTAAGTGGACTAAAAGAGATCACAAGTATTTTTCACAACTATGTTTACAGACAATTTTTACAGGCTGCAATTTTAAATTCTAAGGAATGTGTTATAAATATGCCTTCACTCTCTGATGTTTAATTATGAGACACTATAGATATCTCTGATACTACTATTTTCTTTTATGTTTCCTAATGACATTAACTTTTCAGGACAGCTATTGTAGTAATAATATGTGCAACTGTCTTTAGCATAAAGTTAATTCTTATTCAAAAAACTTTCTCCAGCACAAAATAAACTGTTTCTCCAGCACAAATTGTCTTCAGTGATTTGGTGTATGTCCAGTCTATTGGCATTTTAAATTGTGATCCATGCTATTTGTATTCCAGATTAAGATTTTGTTTGTTTTTTGTTGTTTGTTTTCTTTTTCTTTTTTTTGTTTCTATGCCTGGAAAAGCATATATTTATGGTTGAACTTGGTTGCATATTCTTGCTCTAAAACATTTAAATGTAAACAATTTTCTTTCACCACAGCTGAACTTGCAGCCCCAATCTTTAAAATTGTTCCCAAGTGGCATTTTTGTGGAATTTTGGCATGTTATTCCCCCTCCATGAACATTTTTCTCCGTAATGATTTCTACAGACTTCAAAATTGAAAGAACAACAAACTACCTGCACACAAACTTGAGAATATATTTTTGCATTTTATAATTCTTAAAACAAAAATAAATTTTTCTAAAACTGAGGTTTCTAAAATGTTAGTTGATTCATTCAATAGCTGAAATAAGAGAAATGCAATCATTGGTCAGACTCTGGCACAGTTCCTCAAAACTACACTAAGTCACTTGAACTTGAAGGATTATAATCTTACTATTAAAATGTGTAAAATAGGGTTGATGAAAAGACCAAGAGGATGTATCCTTTTGGTGCCCAGGGGCTCATATGCAATGCTAGGGACTGAATCAAGGTCAGGAGTGTATAAAGCAGTGTTTTAAAACAATATTATCTTTCTAGCCCCATCTCAGGTTTATCTGTAAAAACATATTAATAAATATAAGTTTTAAAAGTCTGAAGAGAAAAATCAAATAAAGAAAAAATATATATAAATTTTCAAAATTCTTTAATTGTTTAAAATCAAATTATATGATATATACATACACATATTATAGACCTCTGAGGTTTGTCAACCCTTATAGCACATTTTACTGAAGGACTGAGGAAGAAGAATAATTCTGAATTAGTTGTTATTACAAATGTGATGTTCATAGTCTACTCAACTTAGCAGCTTTATATTTAAATATTCAGAATATATCTTTTGTGCTAGATGCTATAAGGAAAAGACATACTGTAAGTACAGTATCAAATGTAAATGTTACTGTTGCAACTAACATCATGCATGTCTTATTGCTTTTTTTTAATCTCTATTCAAAGTGTGTGAAAAATGGGATGCAGAGATAGTATAGCAAGTGGAGCACTTTCCTTGCACTGAGTCAACCTTGGTTAAATTCCCCAAACCCTTCAGGAGTGATCTCTGAAGGCAGAGTCAGAAATAATACTTGAACACAAAATGTACTTTGTTTTATCAATTTTAAAAGTATTTTAGAAAAGAAAAATATTATAGTTCCCTTTATAATCTCGAGATTAGATGAGGTTGTGTGCATTCAGTTTGGGCTTGAGTGACAGCACAGTGGCTAAGGCATTTGCCTTGCAAGTGGCCGACCTGGTTCAATTCCTCCATCTCTCTTAGAGAGCCCAACAAGCTACCAAGAGTATCCTGCCCGCACGGCAGAGCCTGGCAAGATACCAGTGGCGTATTTGATATGCCAAAAACAGTAACAACAAGTCTCACAATGGAGATGTTACTGGTGCCCACTCGAGCAAATAGATGAATCGATGGGATGACAGTGCTACAGTGTTACCTTTTATAATTGGCATTGTCCAGACTAAAGTTTGGGTGTATTTCTTTTGTGTAATTTACTCAAGTAAGTGACTTCTCTTTGTAACTTTAATAAGTATCAGTTACTTCAATAAGTATAAACCAGCTAAATAAAAAAGTTTAAAATTATTAGATCACAAATGAGAACTACAGTGAAAAGAGATATGGGTTCAAAAATTGAAGCACAGTCATTGAATATATTACTTCTAGGTTCTATCATTGGGACTTTATTATTTCTCAGAATGATGTTTACAAATGACCATCTGAATACTCAAGTACCTCAGAAAAAAACAAAAAGAGAGATAACTCTCAAAAACAAAAAGAATATACAATATTATTTACAATATACTATACAATATACTGCTAGTCTTTCCAAAACACATAATTTGCAAACTTGAAAAAAATTGGACTTTGTTAGTGTATGTGCAATTCAATTGATTATATGTCTAACTTGCTATCCTGAAGCATCATACAGTACAATTTCCCTTGCTATTAAATAGTGTAATATGCAACATGTGGTTCAGAGAATAGCAAAACTTTTCATTATCCTGATATTATAAATCTAAGCTTTATTTTAAGACATAATTCATGATTAGCTGTAGGATAGCATTGGTTTGTCCTTTCTGCCTTGCCACAGGGAGCATAGGTTTACTGGGTTACTCCCATCACAGTGCTACCATTTCTCTGTGTTTATTTGTAAATTTTTTCTTTATGCTCTGATTTTCCTCAACTGGTCAATCATCTTTATCTCCTAATAAGACTCTTTTCACTTGTAAATATTGCTTTTCTCTTCTACTTACGTCTTTTGCATAGTTAATTCAGAGCAATATCCTATTTGTATAGACACAGGAAGACAGTAAATGCCATGTTTCTGTAACTTGGGAATTAATTGACTCAGAATGACATTCATTCCCGGTGATCTGTTCTCTCAACTTAAGCATCAGTTGCCCTTACTTACTAGATCCCCAAAAGCAGGGTCTTGACGAGGGACTGGATGGACCCAGGGCAAGCTGTGAACTACCCTCACATCCAAATGGGCCAAGCCAGACTGCCATAATACTTAACTATAAGTTAAGAGCATGGTCATGGACAAATTCTGTCATGATCCAAAATGTAACAACTAGATAGGACCTTGCTAGGCTTAGGAAAGGTTAATCTGGCCTGAGCACTGTAGTCTGAGATTTATAGTGAGATGCACCTGGAGAGCCACCCTACAAGCTTAATGTATGTTTACTGTGTCCATACAAAATAACTAGTATTAAGAAGTAGAATTAAGATGTTAATTAATATGTTAATTAAATCATTGGGCTAAGAAGAGGAGAAACACTCCTAGGTGGTATTTCTGCCCTTGAGACTGGTCAGAGGTGATCAGGAAGGACTTTTGATACATTGATTGTGCTGCAGGATGGGGTGTGGTGGCTACCCCAATTGGGGAGACTAGAAAGAGTCCAGGCTGAGAAAGGGAGCATGGAGAGATGAGCATGAGAGACAGGAGACAGGAATGAGGGGCAGCATAAGACTAGAATGGGGAATTTAGTGAGATTGGAGCCAGCGCATGGGGAGAATGGAATAAACGGCAACGGATCACCAACCAGCATGGCACTTGCTTACCCCTTCATCTACCCATGGCATTGGCTTTCCCGTGTGGGGGAGTGGCTTGAGACCACCGCATGCAGGTGGCAAGAGAGAGAGAGCCGAGGGGCTCCCTAGCCACCCCGTGATTACACAGTCAGCTATAGTATATTTTTCATGAAGATTATAATGAACTGTTCTGTGCATTTATTTTTTTTTTCTGTTGGGCTCAAGTCAATGTAACTTATATTAGAGTCTACATGGAAGCAAAAATCTTCCCTCTGCTTAACTTTGATATTTTTTCAAGGAATGATTTAATATTCTTAATATAAAAGTTTCAATCAACAGACACAGTACATAGCACTGACATGCTGTAATAGTAACAAAGTCCAACAAGAGTCAGCACACATTTAAGTTACTAATCTCTAATGTAAATTTACATGTTGTCATAGATATTCCTCTCTTTCCATGCTATTTGAAAATGAAGCATTTGGTGAGTTACAAAAGAAGGAATCTGCACATATATTTCCATTGCAAAGTACCAAATTACTTAAATAAAACACTTAAGCCTTTTCAATGTTTGGAAATTCTATAGTTGTAATAAAACCGAGGATTTTGAAAAACTTTTCGTGTTAAATTTTTTTTTCCTGTTATTATTGAAGGACTGGATCGATAGCACAGGGGTAGACCGTTTGTCTTGCACATAGCTGACCATTCCTTTGTCCCTCTTGGAGAGTCCAGCAAGATACCGAGAGTATCCTGCCCGCACAGCAGAGCTTGGCAAACTACCCGTGGAGTATTTGATGTGCCAAAAACAGTAACAATACGTCTCACATTGGAGGCGTTACTGGTGCCCTCTAGAGCAAATCGATGAACAATGGGAGGACAGTGCTACAGTGCTACAGATATTATTGAAGATAAATTCAATTTACTTCTTGATGATTTATCGATAAAAGGTCAACTTGATAATAAAATAGCCCTAAGTACATCTCATTGTTATATAATAAAACATGTTATAAAAATAACAAAATAACAATTGAGTAAATGTAATAACTTTATTGCAATACTTTGTTCCCTGAAATTTATAGTATCTTCTCTATCAGATAATGTTCTGTTTGCAGGAAGAGAAATTAAAATAAATTATTTTGATGCATTGCAGACTATCTGAGCTAGATATACACCTGACTAGCTCTGAGGATTCATATCATTTTCATAGCTTCTCTGAAATTGCTTTATGAATAAAAATAAAGAGAATCTGCATTACAGTTTGTATGTGTGAATGCGTGGGTGTGTGTCTGTGAAACTTAAAGCAAAACAAATATAAATAAAGCATTTGTGAACTTTCCCAAATACTCGGTGGAGATTATCTAATATTAGTCCGGGTGGACATGAGGAGCTGCAAAATAGTACCTAGGATAAGGCGCTTGACTTGAGCGCAACCGACTTGGGTTCAGTCACTGTACAACATGTTTCCTGGTGGCCTTCAGGAGTGATCCATAAGCTAGAGCAAGGAGTAAGTCCTGAGCCCTGTCAGGTGTGATCCCTTTACCGGAAAATATTCAAGGGGATTATTTGTAGACTCCAGAGAAGATGCAAGTACATAAGAAAATTGAATTTTCATTTCAAATTTAAGCAATATAACGTTTATTTTGACAAAATAAACTGTAGAATATTCAAGTTTCACAGAGAAGGACTCTAAATTCTTAATAGAGAACATGCTGCACAAATAATTTCTGAGAATGAAAAAGGCTCTCATAGGAAAACAAAATCAACAGGAATTATATGATATCAATAAATACAATTTAAAGACAAGAGAAGGTGATTCAGCAAGGAAGAAGGTGGCAGGAGGTCACCACTATGCTCAGAAAAAATAGAAATGTAGTGTTTATTGAAAAGAATTTCTTTTCGTCTCTTTCCACTTTTTTTAGAAACAGATGATCCCCTTCCCTTAAAATTATTAAAAGATTTTACAGTCTTTCAAATTGTTATCTGTCAAAATATCATTTAAGATGCCGTATACTAAATATTGTAATGATAAATAAATGATTCCTCTTTTTTTAAGTCTAATGGGAGAAAATGACATATAAATAAAGAATTATAATAATAATTTCAGGACTTAGACACAAGATGCCGTGGGGGATAATTCTACACCTTTTTAAAAATGGAACCCTTCACAAAAACCAAATTTCAACTCTGACTATAAGCACTTTCCATAGTGACAACTTAAAACTTTCAAAAAAGGGGAAAAAAACCCTTTACGAGTTAATAGTGAGAGAGAATAGAACTGAGTTTCAGTGAATTGAATTTTTCTGCAGGTTTTCCCTGTCAGATGATTTGTTTATTCATTACACTTCATGACTAATTCTGAAGTTAAACCTAAAAATAATTTTATTAATTTTAGGGAAAATTTAAGTGAAAATAGATACTGTAGAAGAACTACCAACTTGAAGCCTATGGCATCTAACATTATTTATTAGGAATATCAGATTTTAGCCTACCCAGTCAGTCAGTAGAGTACCTTGGACACAATACTTTGTGTGGCAGTATTCGAAGAAAGTAGAATAAATAGCAGAAATTAGAATAGTGAAAGGTTAGAGTTTTATGGACTCTCAATATTGGGAAATAATTTTAAATGCTTTATGTGTAAAGAGGGCCCATTGGCAAATCCCTGAGATTCACCTAAAATATAGCATTTATTTCTAATTTCAAATATTATTCAATTAAAAATTGTTATGAGAGACAAAAACTTATGGTTCAACGGTAGAATAGCTATCTCACATGTGTGTGACTCTGAGTTTGATTCCTGGAACTGCAAATGATTAAATAAATAATTTTGTTTTCTCCCATTGGTTTCAATATCATTTCAGATAATTTTATGTATCTTGACCTAATCCAACATGCCACACTTGTGACTTGTGATTGCTTTACCTAGATTCTGTAAGAAAATAGCTAGCAGACCTCCAAAGAAAATAATTTCACTCTAATTCTACTCATATTTATCTAATTAATAACATCTCCTTTTCACCTTTTAGAAACTTTTCTTTGTGATATCCGTTTATATCCTTTCTTCCTCTCTAATATCCACAGAAGCTATGATCACTTAACATAGCACAAAATCATTATTGTGAAATTGATTATTATTCAAATGAATTCCTGGCTGTCCATAATTGGTCTTATTTTGTATGATAGTTCTCTAGAAATTGAACTATGAAAGCCATATGCATCCCGATGAATTTACTAGTACCTTCCCTCTGCCAAGAATCACACTTTATACCATCTACATCCGGCACAACTCTGGGGACACCTAATGACCTGCAGGAAGATTAACTCTTTTGTGAAATCTTAACAATCTTCTTATTTATTTAGAATTTTTGAAAGATATATAATATTATTATGGCAGATGAGAGTGACACAGTGATACAATGATATAATTTTATTATAGTTTATGTGACATGGTTAGAATTCATGGCATTGATGAAGGTGCTTCACCCCTTCCCACCACAGAAGTATCCCAGATCCTCTGCCACTGTATCTGTATCACTTCCATGAAAAATGAACGCTTCTTCATCCTCTCCCACCACTTCACCCATTGCTAGGCTGAGTTCTGTAATCCAAGAACAAAAGAACAAGTGTTCGTCTTTTTTTGAGGTTATCTACACACTTACTTCTGCATGAGAAATCAATGAGAAATCACCTGGTGTATGTCCTTCTAGCTCTGGCTTATTTTGCATTAATTCTGAAATTCATTCATCTCCCATGCTGCGATTCTATAACAACTTGACACTTGATTATAGATTACACTGACTTTGTGTTTTAACTAATTGTTTGCTTGACTTGTCTTTTTTGTTTTTTTTTACCTTTCTCTTTTTCTTCTTTTAATTTATTTATTTATTAATTTATTTTTGGCTTTTTGGCTTTTTGTGTCGCATCTAGCAATGCTCAGGGGTTACTCCTGGCTCTATACTCAGGAGTTACTCCTGGCAGTGCTGGGGGACTATACAGGAATCTGGTGGTTGAAACCGGGATGGTGGTGTGCAAGACAAATGCCCTACTCATTGTATCATCACTCCAGCCCCTTTTTCATATTGTTTATAGTGTAGTCTATTAGAGTGGAATAATTTTGCTTCTTTTTCCCCAAAACTTGTCATAGGATTCCTGTGACATAATACATTGCTGACTTACATTACTCTTGGATAACAATGGGTAAACTTGCTGCTCCTAAGGGAGTTTAAGGTTTATTGAGTCACTCCCACAAAAGTGCAACTGAGGCACACCCAATTCAATCAGGCACTAATAATTCTATATTGCTTTTGTCTTTTCTTTATGCCATTTGCATGGTTTATTTAACAATGTTCTTTTTGCATAGATACAGGAAGACCATTGATGCTATGCTGTGTAACATGGGAGTTAATTGACTCCAAAAAATATTTACTCCTGGGCATCCATATTTATTTGACTTAAGTCTCAGTTGCCCGTAGCTCCTAGCACTCCAAGAGCAAAGTCCCAATGAGGGACTGGATGAACCCAGGACAAGCTATGAGCTACCCTGGCATCGAAATGGGAGAGGCCAAGAGCCATTTACTTAGCCATTGGTTAGGAGCATGGTCATGAACAAATTCTGACATGAACCAAAAAGTAGTAACTGAATAAGGACCCCTGCTCGGGTTAGGAAAACACTAACCAAGCCTGAGGACTATGGTCTGGAACATATAGTGAGATGTACCCGGAAAGTCCCCAAACTTTAAGCTTGATATATCTTTTACTGTGTTCATACAAAATGACATTGCTAGAAATATTATAAGAAGTAAATTTACTATGACTGTTTAAATGAAATACTAGCTGAGAAAAGGAGAAATAAGTACACCCTGGATGGAATCCCGCCCTTGAGTGGATCTCCTAGTAATCTGGAGAGCTGAGTCCTGAGATGAGATTTTTTTCCTTGCGTTAATCACCTGAAGGAGAGGTTTTACATCTCATTGTTGTTATATTGTTCAACCCCACCTTTGTATCCCTGACCTTCATGATTCCTATATAACTATGCTGTAAAGGGTAAGAGGGAGAGAATGAGACTAGGGGATGAGAGAACAGAACTACTCTGGGATGAGACTGGCAGAACTACTACTGGGATGAGACTCTGAGATGAAACTCTGGGACTGGAATCTGGGAAGGAGATGCTGATAAGGAGATCCTGAGAGGGTGATGAAGACAAGATACTGGGTCTAGATGTTTGGAATGAGAAAGTCAGGACTCGATGCTGAAGACTAGATGCTGAGGACGGGATGTTGAGGACGAGACGATGAAGAAGAGGGGACTAGGATGATGAAACTATGATGACTGGGACTACAACCAAAATGATGAGTATGATTGCACCATAAAGGGAGATATCGGTCCACGCAAGGTAGGAGAGAAAAAAAAAACTGACAACCTGCTGGCCTGGGGTCCGGTTTCTGTACCTCAGTTCTCCCAGTCCTTCACCCATCATCCAGCCTAGAGAGAAGGCTCTTGGCCACGCAATGCTTGAGTCCCCCGCATGCGGGGGGGCCCATCTCACCCCATTTCTTCTCATTTTCTTAGTTGAAACTTACACAGTATATACTTTTTGCTGAAGTCCTTTTATCTTTTCTATAACTTAGCATACATTAAGTATGGAAGAAATGGACTTTCATAAAACATATTTGTGTCTTCATACCATATCACATAGTAAGATGTTTGAGAAATAATTGCATTCCAAAAAACATACCAAGTTTATACTTCTTATAAAAAATTAAGTCTGATTAAAATAATAACATAAAGTAGTAGTCTGTATAAAATGTAACCATTATGATGCTACTTTTAAATTATTTGTCTTCTGGTTTTGCGTGATATTTTATGCCTCTAAAGTCATCATTATTATCTAAATTCATTATTATCACCTTTCCAAAATCAGAGAAAAGGGATAACTTAGAATTACATTATTTGCATGGATATCTATAATTTCAGAATAAAGAAATAAAATAATTTATTCATCAATAGTTTCTTTTTCTCATTTATCACGCTTAATAGGACTTGTATATGAATAAGAGAGAAATGAAATTTGATGTCCTCAATGCTATAATTAAATACCCAGCATGATAAAACAGCTTAAAAATTATATAATTAAATTCTGTATTCACAATAAATCACACAATTAGTTTTAGTGAAAATAGTTTTTATAGCATCCACTTTCCCAAGTACTTTTTGCTGCTAAAGATTAAAATTGAGTGAATAAAGAATATTTTAAGTGTAGAAAATATTAAATACAAAACATCTTCCACAGTAGGAAAATGTATAAGATTTTTAAAAATACTCCCATAGAAAGTAATGACAACCCTACATGAGTACTAAGTGCAAGAGCTATGTACAAATAATATAAAAATTGGTCTTGTTTTGCTAAATATTTTTATTTAGCCATTCCTTTATGACCAAAAGTTTAATATGATTATACACTATTTATCCTCTAATAAATTATTGTCCACTATTACCAGTCTTTAGAATTCATGAATCACTATTCCGGGATCTGAAGTATCATTTCCAGAAAGCAAAATGCCTTAGTGAAGTACAATAATTAGTCCTAAGCTAACATAATTTAGTTTTATGCTATTGATAGATATCTGCTAGCAGGAAAAAAAAAGAGAAAAACATTATTGTTTTTTGATAATTCCAGTTTAGGATATGCAAATCAATACATGTAAGTATTGCATTAGTTTGGCACTGTTATAACTTTCTATTTAATTAGAGAATAATCAAGTAATATAAAACTATTTTCCATGTCCATTACAAAATCTACTTGGTGAAATTTGCTTAGCTTTTATATAAGTTCTGGACTGAAAGATTTTCAACAAGGTATGTCATTTCTGTTTTTTTTTTTTTAAGACTATATCCAGCTGTACTCAGGGCTTGCTACTGGATCTGTGTTCAAGGATTATTCCTGGCAGAGCTCCAGGAATCTTAGTCCTGGGGATTGAACCTGCTCCATGCACATGCACGGGACACACATTGGCCTGTTACATATCTTCAGCCCTAGATGTATTACTTGGTTAAACAAAATGTGTTTAGAAGAAAGCATAATTGAAACATTTCCTCGGGACACTCTGTGCCTAAAGACTTTGATATCAGAGATCTAACACATTCGGGCATCCAGCGCAGCATCTAATAGCAATGCACTGGGACTGCGAACTGGGCTACAATTCTGTGCTGCCCAGGGTGTGGATTTTTTCCTCCACACCCTGTCTTCCTGCACGGAAAACGGCGGCTTGGCAGCACCCACATGGCAGGAGCCATCTTCTAAGACTCCAAACCCAGAGGTATTCGATTTTTACACTTGGGGCTCCTAGGGAATCAAGGGAAGGGGGCATAACCGGCATGCCCTCGGCCCAGATAAATCTGGAGTCGCTGAGCGTGAAGCGGACCCTCTGCACCTAAAGACTTTGATTCCAGACTTCTTACAGCAATGCACTGGACTGTGAGCTGGGCTATGCAATTTCTGGCAGAAATTTCCCTGGACTTTATACAGAAATCCAAAACCACGTGGAGGCTGCTACGTCCATGCGACTTAACATTTATAATTGTCAGCAATGTGAAACGGTTCCTTTTGAACAGGTCTGACTTGGGGGGGAAACTCCAAATAATAACAGTATGTTTTTGTTGAAATATTGAAGGTTATTAATGTAGCAGCCACCTCTCTGGACTGTGAACTAAGCAAAAGCCCCACGCTGGCTGATGCGGCATGGTGTACACCATACTATGAGGTGCGGGAAGGGGGATGAGAGGGAGAAAAAAAAAAAAGGAAAAAGAAAAAAAAGAGTTATGTACTGGTAGCAGTGGGGCTACATGTCTCATCATTTCCAGCAATGGAAAACAAATTATCAAATGCTTCCTTGATAGTAGGTCTGTCTCTCTTGGGTGGAAACTCCAACAACTATAGTGAGTTTTGTGTTGAATTATGGAATGTAATCAAGGTAAAGAGAAAATGGAGTGCAATTCATTAGTTTTACAGTAGGGGGTAGGGGATGGGGCGGGGTATACTGGGGTTTTTGGTGGTGGAATATGGGCACTAGTGAAGGGATGGGTGTTTGAATATTGTATAACTGAGACATAAGCCTGAGAACTTTGTAACTTTCCACATGGTGATTTAATAAAAAGTTAAAAAAAAACATTTCCTCAACTTTTCCAATCACTTTTCTGAAAAACTTTAAAGATATCAGTTTGATTCATTGATCATGAGTGGAAGTTCAATCTAGCTTTTATAAAACTATTCAAAAACAGTGTATTTCCATAGAAATTATTCTGAAGAATAAGAGACACTCATTAAATGATTACAGTAGTGGTAATACAATTTTTTTCATGTAAAGGGGTGCAAACATTCATTCTTCCAGAAATCTTATAGAATGGGTAGCAAAAAAGAAGACATTTTAATCACTAACATTCTCATGAACTATCTTACATAGAATTAGAAAATAATTAATGCATGAAGATTCTTTCTTTTTTCATGAGATTCTTAAACAAATTTAATATCAAGTCTTGCTAATAAATTAACTCACTGAAGAAGGTCCTATTACTTTCTGGATAGCAGTAAAAGACAATGGGTAGGTACTATTAATGTTGATATTTATATTTTATATGAATTGGCAATTCTACTTCGAATTCTTAGAATTTAATTTAGGGCATATACTACTATTTTAGCACCAGAAAAAATCTTTTCATTTACTACAAACTTTATTATATGAAAATAAGGCAAATAACTAAATAACAAGACAAATGCAAAAGTTTTAATTATGCACATCCCTAAGTCAGGGCAATGCTAAACATAAACATGGACATACTTTTATATCTATTACTTTTCTCTGAAATAATTTACCTATTTTCCTGTAAATGTTGAATATAGGTGTGGCTATAGTTTTAAATGCACAGAAAGTATAGAAGAGGCTCAATAATAAGGACTCAGGTTAGTTTAATCCTCATTACCCTCTGAATCTTCTAAAGACTCATTTCTAAACATTTCATAGTCAGATTAGTATGCATTTTATAAAAAATTAATATTACTCATTGTTCCACAGATTACTCTACACTGAGGATATTAACTGTTTGAATTTTGAGGAGACGTTCTATTCTTCACATACATTAGATAATCCGAATTGTTCTCTCTCTGAAGCAATTGATGTGAACCAAAGTATGATTTAGTATGATTGCCATAATCAATGATAAATACTTACACTTTCTATAAGAAAGTTAGTAAACTGGTCTGGAATAGAATATAGAATCTAGGGGTGTGAATAAAGAGTTAAGAATAACAGTACTGGGACTGGAACAATAGCATAGCGGGTACGGCATTTGCCTTGTACTTGGCCAACCCGGGTTCGATTCCCAGCATCCCATATGGTCCCCTGAGCACTGCTAGGGGTAATTTCTGAATGCAGAGACAGGAGTAACCCCTGTGCATCACCGGGTGTGACCCCCCAAAAAAGCAAAAAAAAATAACAGTACTTATTCATTGCAATAAAATACCCTTAGAAATTATTAAATTTATTTTTGTTTCCCTGTGGGAATATTGTGACAAACTAGTGTTAAATATCTTGAAAATACAAGAAAATGTATCAAATAACATTCATATGCTCCACCCAATGGTCTTCTAGATGCTACAGGAACAACATCCTTTTAGATATTTATTTAATATCAATCATAAAAATATGTTATATAGAGATCTTTGTAGTGATTTCTAGGTGGAAAATTTTCTTAGTACAGAATGGGCCTTAGTCAAAATATTACTAGTAGAAGGCAATAGGAAGATACTTTACATGTTTCTTCAGAATTTATGTCTGCAAATTAAAGGGAAACAATTTAGGATAAAGAATCAGGTTTTCTTCTTATGTATGGACACCCATTTCCAATGTTAATTATATCTTTAAAATAACACTTGAGAAGAGATATATGGTATGATCATATTGTTGTTCTTTGACCTTGTCACACTATTTTATTTTCACTATAAAATGAACACCTTCCACTGAAAACAACGATTTAAATTTTTTCAAGTAGTTCAAACAGAGTACATTTGTAATATGTCCATTTATTTTATTTAAGTAGTTCATGCCCAGCTAGGCATAAACTCTCATGTCAAGCTCCCTTCGCTGCTCGTAATGCAGAAAAGAACAGAAGCTAATAATAATAGGTGTAGTCACATTTAATTACTAGAATTAATGTAAAGACTTTGTAATTACTTTTTATAAAGCTCTATTTTTTTTAATTTGGTGAAAACAGGCCAGAAAAGTAACTCATTTCAGAAATCCGGTGGCCGCTTGCCAAGGGTTTAAGCAACTGATGAGAGTTCGGGTCATTGGCACTCTGGAAAACCAAGGGTGCCAGCTAGTTGTAGGTTTCAGTAACACCATCAGGAACTGCAATTTAGCTCGGTGCTTAAAACGGCCAGTAGGTGTTTTCAATAGACTCAATCAATGTTGAAAGCAAAGTGCTATTAAAAACATGGGTAAACATTGATTTTAGGCTTTACTCCCATTCAGAAACAGTTCTTGGGGAGATCTCTACTTCCTTATTCATACAGAAAGAAAGGATGGCTATTATAGGTAATCCCTGAAATGGCCCACAAGAATTGTCATGTCAGCTTTTTCTCTTATGTTTGAGGATGTTTGCATCTTAAGGGCATGTCACATTTTTTTTTTAGTAACCATCTTAAAATGAATAGTCTCTTCAGACTTTCTGGCTTCATGCAACATGCATAGCTAATTTTCAAAATGGCCATAAATTTTCTCTTGGCACCAGGTAAGGGATCCTATATTTTGAGCATTTCCATTAGTGTCACTTCTGAGATCATCATCATTCAACTTATGTATACTAAAATAAGTCTTGCTGATCTGGACATAAAGTGACTTTGAATTGTAGTTGCAGATGGTTCAGAATATACTCTATATTGAGCAAACTTTGGATGACTAAAAGGAAGTTGACAGTAAAACAAAAAGTGGAAATTATATATTACTTCAATAACTGAGGTAGTACACTAAAATCAAAACAGCAAGAACCATAATAAACAGTTGCACAACCAAAATTTTGTCATATCCATCTCATGGATTAAAATGAGGTTAGCCATTTGAAGCAAAAATAAATAAATAAAACTTTCCAATTCACTCTCATTGTAGAGCCGCGTGCTCTCAGAAATTATGCAGTATAGGGAAAATCAGTTTGTGAAAATGAACTTGACTTCTTTAAGGGAACCAGGGCTCTGTTGGGTTTTCCCCCCAATGGAACCAACGCCAGAGGGATAGATCTGTGGTAGATAAGAGACAGCATTTTGGTTGGGGACCAGATTGCAGCTGAGGCAGGCTTGTAAGAAATTCAGGAAGAGTGCCATAAAGAGGTAGTTAGTTGTACAATTGTTTACAGCGATTGTTTAGCAACTGTTGGATTGATTCGAATGTTACTGAAAGCTATTTGCAGCTATGTTCATGATTTTTGTTAAGCAGCCAATTTAATCTGTTTTGGAAGTGAACATTCATACCAGTTTAAATCTTTTTTGTTGCTGTTTACCTAGTAGCTTTTATAGTCCTTTTTTGTTGTTTTTGTTGTTATTGGTATTTCTTGTGACTATGTGCAGTCTCTTGCCACCTCGGTTGGTTGAGTTTCCCTCCCTGGCCCCACCAGAGCCCCAGCAGCCAAAGACCTCTGGAACCTAGCCAAAGCCACGCTCAAGGCCACTCTTCACACATTCGTTCAAGCCTCACTCATAAAGGAACTGGCAGAGGTGAACCCAGGTGTATGGGACCTGGGGCTGAGATCCGCAAGCCTGCTCAGATTGGGTCTGGTCCTCCTCCATCCAGATCCCCCTTTTTCCAGTAGCTTGGCAGTCACACCCACAAACTGCCCTCTGCGCAGTGTAACCCCATTAATGACCAAGATCCAAAGACTATAAAACAAATGTCCCGGAAGCACATTTGTGGTATTTGTGGTTGCACACCGTCTTATATCCTAGTTCTCCCTCTCAGAGAACCTGGCAATCTACCAAGAGTGTCCTGCCCACACAGCAGAGCCTGGCAAGCACTCCATGGCATATTTTATATACCAAATATAGTAACAATGATGGTTCTCATTCCCCTTACTCTGAAACAGCCTCCATGCTTCACTGCTGGGAAGAACGAGTAAAGAGAGGCTGCTAAAATCTAAGGGTTAGGACGAATGGAGACATTACTGGTACCCGCTCAAGCAAATCGACAATCAACGGGATGACAGTTATACAGTGATGTGCAGGTTTGTCCCGTCCCGCGGGACCAGTAATTCAGGGTTCCAAGGAGGAGCTACCTGAAAAAGTCATGGGCGAGAGAGAAGGAGACCAAGCAAGAAGCTGTTGTCAAGGTCTCCTTTATTGAAGGCAGAAGCACAAAATATATAGGCTGTAGGGCAGGCCAGAACAGGGGTCCGGAGGGGGTCACGAGGGGTATTTGCGTAAGGGGACTTGACAGGCTGGAGCATGATTTGTCTGTGCTTTTTTGTCCCCAGTACAGGATGTCTGTCTCTGTAACAGTTCAACTATTATCTTGTGACGCATATATTTTCATAATATCCTGGTGGTTAATCTTTGTTTAGGGAATGGCCAAGTTCTCTTTCCCAAGGTTTCGGCCCCCAACACAGGTTTAAGTCTCTCTTGTTTCTGTACCTTCTGATGGTCCTGTTCAATTTGAAAGGAGTGATTACAAGGACATGGTGGAAGTTCTTTAGTACTTTGGTGGTGGTGAAAGTGAAATACCTGAGTTTTGCTATAGGAACATGAGCAGGGTGTGGGTGCTTGGAAGCTACTTCTTAGGGACTCCTCTCATCCTAGCAGAGGTCAGGATATCATGAGGTAACATGGACTGCACCAGGGTCTACGGAATGCAAAGCTAGCACCTTAATCTCTGCATTACCTCTCTAGCTCCAGGGTGCAAAAACTTTGCATAATGAAACTATGGCTGTAGCAATAGCACAGCATGTAGGGCATTTGTATTGCACGTGGCCAACCCGGGTTTGATTCCTCCCTCCCTCTCAAAGAGCCCGGCAAGCTACCAAGAATATCCCACCCCCACGGCAGAGCCTGGCAAGCTATCCGTGGCGTATTCGATATGCCAAAAACATTAAAAGTAAGTCTCACAATGGAGACCTCACGGGTGCCCACTCAAGCAATTCAATGAGCAATGGGATGACAGTGATACAGTGATGTTGGTGTCCTGGCCAGTCGACCCTGGCACACTGGAGTATGAGCCCCGAAGTCACGGACTTACTCCCTATAGGAGAGGGAGGGGGAAGGGGAGAAGCCTCTGCTCTGGCCCTTTGCTCCCCGCAGGATTTCTACTGCCTAAAAAGAAACTGACTGAGAAGGTCATTGAGCAGAGCCGGGAAGCCTAGTGGTCAAGCAGACTCCGTTTATTGATTCTTATACAGGGAATTTTATAGACACAATCTGGGGTTGGGGGGAAATTCCAGGCATGTATCACATTTACCTAGTGGAGCTCAGTACAGATGCCAGTTAATGATTCGTATTCCCCAATCTCAGGGCCGGGTTAACTAGCTCAGGTAAATGTTAACTGACACACCCCTCATCCCATTGTCTCCTCAACCAGAATGCCTGTGTGTGGAATGCAGGAGTGTATGGAATGCAGAGCCCCTGGGCCCTTGGAAACAGGGCCGGCTCTTGCTTTCAGGAGGAGGGTGTTTAGTCAAAGTCTCAGGCCGGCTACTGAGACCCCAACACAGTGATACAGTGATAATGAAACCAAAAGTCATAACAATGGTACCTATACTACAATAAAGTTTAAAATAAAATATGCATAAAATATTATTCTCATGTGGGGAATGTAATCTATTTATTTATGTTTTCTCTTCTCACATTGGTCATTTGACATCACATTGTTCTCTGGACAATTCTCCCTTTTTGTACTAGTTTTTTTTTTTTATTTTGTTTTTTTTTTGTCATTGCTCAATAAAGTCCCATTTCACTATTAATAGTGTGTATGTCATTTCCAACATTTAAAAATTATTTTCTGTTCTCTAGCAAATCTTTACAGAGAACTTTCATTACTAATATGTTGTGGTCTTAGTAATAATGTAATAACTTTAGAATATAAATTTTATTCATTTGAAAAAATCTCTAACATGTTTTTGTTATTTGAAGTATTACTTTTCAAATATCTGGTAGTGTAGGTCTTCTGTTAATAATTTAGAACAACCAGGAAATTTGAACCTCACCTTGACTTTGGTTGTTTTGTAATATATGTACCTTTCCTTTTATTATGTCACAAACACTTTAATAATATTTGCTTGTTGATCAGTGATTTAGGTATGTTGGGTTTTTCTCAATTGCCATATGGTGAGTTTTTGTTTTCAACAGACATACATTCTTATCAGTCATATACTTTTCAGTATAACCTATAAAGGGAGAAGAGTTGTGAAGTGTCCACATCAAGCTCCAGAGGAAGTTCACTAGATAACATTAGGATAACATTAGGCTTGTTCTTCCTCCCTGACCCCAGGGAGCTTGAGTTTGTTGATTACTCCCTTTTCTGTGTTTATCTATAACCTCTCTCTGTGTTTTGCTCCCCCAACTGGTTAATTACCTTTTGTCTCCTGATCAAGGTTTTGTTTACTAATAAATATTGTTTTTCTCTTCTCCTTAATAGCTTTTGCATAGTTAGTTATTTGTGAGCAATTATTTTTTGTATGGACATAGGAAGATATTTTAAAAAGATATGTTTTTGTAACTTGGGAATTATTTGACTCCAGCTAACATTACCTCCTAAACATCTGTTCTAAAGACTTAAGCCTCGGTTGCCCTCACTTTCTAGATCCCTAAAAACAGGATCCCAGTGAAGGACTGGATGGACAGAGGGCAAGCTGTGTTCAACCCTGGCATCGAAATGAGGCAGGCCAAAGAACCATAATACTTAAGTACAAGTTAAGAGCATGGTCATGGACAAATGCTGTCATGATCCAAAAAGTAATAACTAGATTTGGACCCTGCTAGGTTTAGGAAAGATTAATCTGGCCTGAGCATTGTAGTCTGAGTCTGTGGCGAGATTTCCAGAGGAGAGCCACCCTATAAGCTTAGTGTATCTCTTCCTGGAGCGATAGAACAGTAAGTAGGGTGTTTGCCTTGCACAGGGCTGACCCAAGTTCAATTCCTCCCTCCCTCTCTGAGAGGCCAGCAAGCTACCGAGAGTATCCCCACCCCCCACACGGCAAAGCCTGGCAAGCTACCTATGGTATTCGAGATGCCAAAAACAGTAACAACAAGTCTCACAATGGAGACGTTACTGATGTCCACTCCAGCAAAAGGAGGAACAAAGGGTCTGCAGTGCTACTGTGTCCATACAAAAGCAACAGCTCTGAACTAATTAACTATGCAAAGGACATTAAGGAGAAGAGAAAAATATTTACAAGTCACTAGAGTCTGATCAGCAAAACAAAAGGTAATTAACCAGTTGGGGGAGAAAACACAAAGAGAGAGGTTATAGATTAACATACAGATGGGAGTATTCAACAAACCCAAACTCCCTAGGGCCAGGTAGGAAGAAAAAACCTAATGTTATTCTAATGTTCATTTTTCTATTTCTTTTGTGTGAGGTGAAGGAGAGGGAGTGTAGGGTTGAGAAGGAGGTTTTAGGCCACATCCAGCTATGATAAGTGCTTATTCCTGGCACTATCTTCAGAGTTTCTTGCCCCATTCCTGACTGTCTTCCCCGAGACCCCTTGGAGGAAGTGGGCTTCAGTTTCCCTCCCTGCCCCAGCAGAGCTCCCATGACTGAAGACCTCCAGAGCCCAGCCACAGCCATGCTCAAGACCCTTCTCCACACATTTGGATAAACCTCATGCATGAAGGAAGTGGCAGAGGAACCCAGGTGTGTGGGACCTGGGGCTGAGACCTCTGAGCCTGCTCAGATCGGAACTGGCCCTCTTCCGCCCAGATTCCACATTTTCCAGTAGCTAGCAGTCACACCCAGGGATTCCCCCAGCGCTGTGTAATCCCACCAATGGCCAACATCCAGACTATAAAACCAAGCTCCTGGACGACATTGTATAGCCTGGTTTTCCCTCTCAGAGAACCTGGAAAGATATCGAGAGTTTCCTGCCCACATGGGAGAGGCTGGCAAGCTTCTGTGGCATATTCAATATGCCAAAACCAGTAGCAATGAGGGGGTCTCATTTCCCTGATCCTGAAAGAGCCTCCAATGCAGCACCATTGGAAAAGATGAGTAAAGAAAGGCTTCTAAAATCTCAGGGCTAGGATGATTGAAGACATTACTGAAACCACTCGAGAAATGCAATGATCAATAGGATGATGATGATGATCCTCAGATGTAAAAACTGGTGGGAATCAGAGCACCATATGTAGTGCCAGGGTTGAACACAGGTCAGCTTCACGCAAGGCAAGTACCTTAGCCATTTTACTATCTCCCTGGATCCAGGACAAGTTTATTAAAGAACTCAATGGCATTCAGAATAATAGAGTTTACACGAACTCACTGTAAAATCTAAAAAATACATGAGAAAATCTTAAGCTACTGACACCTTATTTTGAATGCAGTTTTATTTTTAGCTGATAAATATAAGACAGGGTGACTTTTTTCAGAATCTTTCAGAGGCAAGATAAGCATTCTACACCCTAACTGTAGACATAGAAAAATATTGGTGTGTGTATTGATTTATAATAAAAAAAGTCCTCAAAACAAAATTATTTATAGAAAAGATGTTAGAAAAATGAACTTCAAGTTCTGTCAAAGAAGTCACATTATCAGTAATTTTCAGATACCTGAAGTTACACAAATTTAACATTGAATAGACATTCTTTAACTAAATTATAATGTAGAATGACTTTACTTGTTGAACTAAATAGAAGAAAGAGAATTGCAGAAATGAATCAATAAATGACTTAATCTCAAAACTGTGAAACCCTGGGGTTTCATAAGCAGGACCCCAAAGTTCTATGAAAACCCTTTAAGTTTGAAAGGATCTGCCTCACCAGCACCACTTGATCCTGAATCAAAACCAAACAAACAAGAGTGCAAACAGAACCCTGTGGAGGTACAGAAAATTTTATGTTTGAGCAGCATAGCCATCAGTAACATTTTGTATGACACAACAAGTCTCACAATGGAGACATTACTGGTGCCCGCTTGAGAAATTTGATGAATAACGGGATAACAGTGCCAATATGTAAATGGCATCCAAAGCTAGAGAAGCATTCTTAATACTATCTCCAAAAAAAAGAGCAGAAGAGGAAAATTAAAACTGATAAGTCAACTTTGTAGTTATTTTGTCATGCTCAT
This sequence comes from Sorex araneus, assembly GCF_027595985.1. Taxonomy (NCBI): domain Eukaryota; kingdom Metazoa; phylum Chordata; class Mammalia; order Eulipotyphla; family Soricidae; genus Sorex; species Sorex araneus. The sequence goes on along the minus strand of NC_073303.1, from coordinate 173,226,867 downwards.
AGCAGACATTTTTGTTTCAAGAGGAAATATTAATGCTTTCTTACATTAATAAGAAATGTTTAAGTGTTTTCCTAGTGGTATAACAAAAAACTGCTCTGACACGATTCCTTTAAAATCTTGCCATTTTTTCACTAAACTTCTTTTTTTGTTAATATAAACATATATGTATATAAATTTATATAATAAACTATTTCTAATTTTCTTTTAGGCATGAAAATGGTAGAAACACCCACAATTTATATATACTTTTCAAATATTTGTGTTATGGAAAATGGTGAAAGAAAATTTTTGCTTTATTCATTATTTTTTAATTTTGGAGAAGTGACAGCAGGTAGGGCATTTACCTTGCATGGAGCCGACCCAGGTTCGATTTCTCCATCCCTCTCAGAGAGCCCTACAAGCTACTGAGAGTATCCCGCCCACACGGCAAGCTATCTGTGGTGTATTCAATATGCCAAAAACAGTAACAAGTCTCACAATAGGGATGTTACTGGTGTCTGCTAGAGCAAATTGATGAACAACGGGATGTCAGTACAGCATTGCTCAGAGTTCAGTCCTGCCTTAAACATCAATCACTCCTGGAAAACTCAGGGAACCATATGGCATACTGGGGATTGAACACACATGCAAAGCAAAACCCCATCACTGTAATATCACTCTGACACACAGATACTTCATTATTGAAGGGAAAATTACTTAATTTTGGTAAAATAAGAATGTCCACTGCCATAAAGAAGGATAAGAAAGTTCTCTCCCCAGAACTGACCATGACAGGAAGCTTTCTCCCTACTACAAACACTTTCCATTCAGTTTTTTTTACAGATTCTTGACACTAGGTTACTGCCATTTTATAAGTATAACAGGCCAATTTTTTTTGGGGGGGTTCACACCCGGCGATGCACAGGGGTCACTCCTGGCTCTGCATTCAGGTACTACCCCTGGCGGAAATCAGGGGATCATATGGGATGCTGGGAATTGAACCCAGGTCGGCAGCATGCAAGGCAAACACCCTACCCGCTGTGCTAACACTCTAGCCCTAACAGGCTTAATTTTGTTTGACCAAATTTTGCCAAAAAATATTGGTAATATTCTATGCTAATTATATAATAGTATTTTACATCAAGTGTTACGCCAATAATAGTCCAACCCCCCCAAGGGAAGTATATTAAGTATTTATAGAAGAGGGGAATGATGCAGGTAATTGGTTATTCCCACAGTACAGAGGTGGTGCTTGAAACACATTGAGATTACTTGAAAAATGGCATAGCAGGATATTCTCTTTAGATAATGCCTATTACTCCTTTACAGCAGAGACATACACTGGAGGCATTGTGGAAATAGTGCACCGTGGGTTTGCTCTCTGTAGATCCAATGGACAAAATGCAGCCTGGGCTAGAAAGCCTCTGTGGCTCAACGTGTGAGAGAGTGATACCCTAAGTCGGCCACCAGCCTTCAATTTCCCACCAGTGTCTCTCACTCATATATCCCAGCTTATCAATAATACACTGAAACTACAGTTGGGAAAGTTAAGCTGGCATGAATCAGCTGCTTTGCAGTTCAGTGAAAAATCAGATGAAAGACATCGTCATCAATGAGCATCGTCAATGTTGTATGGGGGTTGATTCTGACTGACAATTACTGGTCCTTGTCACTTATCATTCTTTTAACACTGCCCATCTTTTCTTGAGAAATTCTTTCCCCCTATTGTCTAATAGAAACCCTAATTTTTAATTAACAAATTGATTAAGAAGTATCTTATAATATAAAGAGCTAAATTATAGTCATTTCTTGATGAGGATTTAGAATAATGAATATAAAAATTCCCAGTTTTTTATAAAATCAATATGCATGAATGTTTTTATTAGTGTCTTATAGAAGGTCTTATCGATTTTGTCCAGGCATTAAGTCTGCACCCTTCATTTTTAAATACATTGTGCCTGATTATCTGAGACCATCTAAAATGCTCAAGAAATTTATCATAAGCTTGGCAATATAAATTGCAACAATTTATTTCTCACTGTTCTGGACACAGAAAATTGAGATAAGGGTACTAGTGATTCTACAGTCTGGTGAGAATTAAGATCCTCTTATTGGTAGCTATATTCTTGTTATGCTCTCAAACAAATATGGACCAAGAGGGAACTTGAAAGTCTTGAGTGATGAGGGAAGTATACATTCAAAAAATATCATCTTACATATACTAATGACATCCCCAAAGCCCTTTATTAAATATTATCACACTTGGGAATTAGGCTTCAACATATGAACTTTAAGGAAGCATATTTATTCTATAGCAGTGGCTAATTTTGTCTTTTATCAAAATTGAAGATATTCTAATAATATTCACAGCGTCATGGTTATATGCTCGATATAAAACATATCTGTGTTAATACAATATGGATATATTTGTCTAGAGAGATTTCTGTAACAGTTACCTAATGTTAGGATTCCATCAGTATTTATTTTTTTATCACGCACTATACTACCCAGAAATGTTGTTTATTGATTATTATTGGGAATGCTACTGTGATTTATTGATGGAAATCACAAATCAAGATTTACCCAGAATATACAGCTAACTATATACAGCTAACTACAACTCATTTTTAATTTTGATCCTATCGAACCTACCATTTGCTCTAATGTGAGACAATTCCTCATTGACACTTCAATTTGCATTTTGATGATAATCAATGACGATGGAGATTTTTTCATAAGCTTGTTGACCATCTTAAATCATCTTTAAGCAATTGTCTTTTTACCACTTCTCCTTGTTTTTGATGGGGTGTTTGTTGGTTTTGTTGTTGAGCTTGTGAGTGATTCATATATATATGCATATATATTGCATATTGACCACTTTTCTGATATGTAAAGTAAAATATTTTCTCCTACTTAGTGAAGTGTCTTTTTATTGTCAATTGTGTTAGTGTCACTGAAAACTCTAAATCAAAATCTTACAGTCTTGTTTATGTTTTCCTGTGTGTGTTTGTTTTTTAGTTTTGTGGTTACGCTGGGCAATATTCAGAGGTTACTTCTGGCTCTATACTCAGAAATTACCTCTGGTTTGATCAGAGGACCATATGGGACCTTACCTGCTGCAATCTTTTCAGCTTCAAAGGTTTGGACAATTCTCAAAACAAATAAAGAAAAAGAGTGAAATAACTTATCTTCAAACCAGTTATTCCACTCCTGGAATCTTCTTAAAGGATAAAAAAAAAAAAAATCACTAGTCAGAAAAAAATGCACACATTTGTCCAGTATAGCACTATTTACAAAAATCAATATATGAAGAACAAGTATTTATAAAGGTGAGAGATAAAGAAATTGTTATATATACACAAAATGGAATATGATTTAACTGTGAGAAAAGATGAAATCATACAATTTTCTGCAACATGGACAGAACTGAAGGGGAATCTAGAGATGAAGTGAGTCAGAAAAAAAAACAACCAATTTCAGTGATTTGTTATCATGAAATACTGTAAGGAATTAGTTTAGTCTCAATTAAAACATCCCCAAAATATTCAATGAACTGTTACCTAAGAGTACTGGGAAGCAGAAGAAGGAATCAGCTACAACAGTGAAGGTATTCAGGCACTTTTGTGATGGACATGGGTGAGCATAACTGCAGAGAGAATAATAAAACTAGATCTACTGCTAAAAATAATAATAATAACTCAATATTTACCATTCACATTATATAGTATGAATGTAATGCTATATATCTCCTAAAATATTTTATATTAAAATTCCTTTGGTCATAATTACTTCATTCCTAAATTGTAATCTTTTCCAGTTTTACTGCATTTTGTATTTTACAGACTTTGTTAAAAAGAAATATGGGTGTGTAAAGGTAATGTTATAGAACAATAGTCTTAAATGTTTTCAGAGAAGGGACTTTGTTTCCACTAGCAGGAGGTTTCTAAGGTTACCACCACCACTAGTTTATGCAATAGGAATGTATTACTGCCTTACAGTTTTGTGGACTAGAATTAAGTCAGAATGAAGATTGTGAAGAATAAACACTTGTATGCATGTGTGCTAACTTCTGTTGACTTGCTGACAATCTTTATTTTTTGTTTGGAAGCATATTTTCCATCTCCACTTGACATTTTTCTTTCTTTTTTTTTCATTTTTGACTTTGCCAACGTTTGGTAAGGAGAAAGGCATTAGGTTAGGATACATCTGAGTATGCTCAGGAATTATTCTGGTTCCAAATTATGGAGTGAACTCTTGTGTTGCTGGAGGAACAATGGACAGTCCTAGAGATCTAAGAAGGTTAGATAAATGCAAGGCAAAGACTTAGATTTCTATGTTGTTCTTTCCCTGAGTTTCTCCTCATTTTAGTAGAGCAAATTTATTCTTGACTAGTGTCCATACTAATTATTTCATGTTAACTTAATTAGCTGCAAATTCTCTATTTCCAAATAAGGTCATTATCACAGGTACATGTTATTAGGGTTTCAAAATATTTGGGGGCACTAATTCAAAGTGGTATACTGAGAATATTGTCTGAGTCCGGGATAGAACTTGTCTAAGTGGGGTATAAACTGAATTTGGTAACAATGAGCGAAAGATTCTTAACACTGTCCCCACTGCTTTTGAGTTTTGTACAGGGAGGTGGCAATATGTTTTTAAATGGGACAGTTGGTTAAATCCCCATGAATGTCTCAAATTCAAGTTTTGGCAATGGACTTTTGAAGGCCACGAGTTATGAACTAATGCTACGTATGATATCAGCAAGTTAATGAAAATCTAAACTTTAGTACCATTCTGGCATCCCAGAGTTATGTTATACTGTGAGAAAATGTGATATCCATTTCACTGATGACATTTAAATTTTTGTAATTTTATGTATTTTTTTAAATTTTAATGCTTATTTTTAAGGGAATATTGTGGGGACAATAACTTATTTAGTAAAAGGTGAGAATTTTTTTCTATGATCTGAACAGAAACTAGAGTATTAGCAGATTAATTTGAAGAAAACAACAATGGGCCAAAGAAATTTCCAATTGTAAATTAAAAAGATATAATTCCATACAATACGTATTTTTAATGATATAAAGTATAGCCAAGAAAAATATCCATGTGAAATGATTTTATCAGTTTTTTTCATATTAAATCTACAATAATGTGAAGAACATCTTAGGAATTAAATCAAGTAATCAAATAACTTGAAAGTATTTCTCTTGTAATGATTTTCTTTAATGTTTTAATAGTCTTTATAAAATTAGTTCTGGTATATAAAATTGGAAAGTTTGTTTTGTTCCATAGGGTTTCATTATTAATTAAAAATAGTTAAGTTACAACTTGCTTATGTCAGTAATGTTAAAAAATTACTAATTAAAAAACTTAAATGGAAAAATACTTTAAAACTGTAATCTTTAACTTAAAGCACAAATTAAAATACATTCTAACTTACTCTTATAAATGAGATTTTCATTAGAAGAAGATAACTAAAATAATGTTCCAATCTCAAAATACGTTGAAATTTAAATTCTAAGGAGAATACATGTACAACAATGTAATTATCTACTATTAGTAGCTCTGAGGAAAAGATGTGTTTTACTTTTAATGAAGACCAATTATTTTACTAAATGAATCATAGTGTGGTAAAATTTAGTTTTAATTTAGCTTTAAAATGTGGACTTTATCATAGTCTAGAGAAAATGAGGCACACGTGAAATTTCTACAATATTCTTTATCTTACAACTTTATGAGATATTTATATCATGGGACCAAAGTCTGGTTCTCAGTATTTCCTTCTCAGAGTATTGATTTTATCAGGCTATCTAGGGATGTTCATGTGCTAGTACATTCATCTAAATAACAATGGATAAATTTAAAGTCAGAAAGCAATTTTTTAACTCTGCAGATATTTTAAAGGGTTTAACCATGAATTCCATTTATATAATACTCGACATTTCAGTGGTATCCTGCATTATACAGGATTAAATTTTACATATTTATCTTCTCATGCAGTATAGAGTGATCTTATTGCTAATGTGTTTTCACCATTGTCTGCTATTACTTTCATTTTTGCTACGTTCCAGAAATTTGTCCAGTTTCACCTTCTCCTGCTTTTATGCATCAGCCACATTTATACAAATTGTAAAATGGTATTCTTCCTTTCGAAAAGTCTTCTAATCGTATCAGATTCTGCTCATATTATCTCCTTTGAGAAAATTTCTATACAATTTTATTTATTTATTTACTTATTTTATTTTATTTTTTTTGGTTTTTGGGTCACACTTGGCTCTGAGCTCAGAAATTACTCCTGCCAGTGTTCAGGGACCATATGGGATGCTGGGAATCGAACCTGGGTCTGCCACATGCAAAGCAAACTCCCTACCCACTGTGCTATTGCTCCAGCCCTTCTGTCCCATTTTAAATGTTACATAATTAGCACTTTTTAAAATATACCCTTTTATAGGGCTGGCTAACTCGGGTTCGATTCCCAGCATCTCATATGGTCCCCTGAGCACTGCCAGGGTTAATTCCTGAGTGCAGAGCCAGGAGTGACCTCTGTGTGTCTCCGGGTGTGACCCAAAAAGCAAAAAAAAAAAAAACAAAAACATAAAATATACCCTTTTACTTAGTACTATAGTCTGTTGTTGTTGCTTGCATGTTCTGTTTTCAGGGCTCACTCCTGGCTCTGTGCTCAGAGAACACTCCGTGTGGTGGTCAAGGAACTATCTGTGGTGCTAGGAATTGAACTTGGTTTGGCAGATGCAAAGCAAGCACCTTACCTGTTACACCGTTTCTCTGGCTCCTTTACCGATTCCTAAAGAGGTTTTATATGATCTAGAATTGCATACTTAGAAGAGAGCAAATAAGACAGACACTTAGTGATTTTCTAGTTTTAGAAAAATAGTATTTTCTTAATAAAATAACATTGAATTAAATATACTAAACTTAAAAACATGCAAATAGCATATGTAACATATATCTGTTAATAGTTGCAAATTTATTAAAAAATAACAGAAGAAATTTTGAAGATTTAAAAGCCCTAATAGAATCTAATATTTAGGTCCAAGTTTGCAGACCAAAATGAAATATTTGTGAAGAAAATACAAACATTTTTCTTTATTATTGTGGTTCTGTTCTCTAAGAGCCAATATATTGGATAATGTTTGATCCCTAAACCGGTGCTCAAGAAATGCTCAAGAACAAATACCAGTTCATATTGAAGACTTTTGGTCCTCCCTGTCATTAAAAAAAAAAAAAATCTCAGACTTCAGGTATGTCTTAATCTTTTGTTGACATGACATAGAAGTTATAATTAATTAGGTCACAGTTTATCTTACATTGGCATAAGTCGACTCTATTTAATGAGATTTGAGAAGTGCCCTGGTGCAATCATTCTCACATTTAGGAACCATCTGTTTCAATGGGTCACTTCTGCAGATGGCTAATCTCATTAATTTATGTTGAATCTTTCCACTAAAAATCAGAGTGAAATTGTCCTACCAGTTCCCAAATTTTTGGAGTAAAAACACATTTGTAGTCTTTGGCCATCTATGATCTCGGAAAAGAAAGAACTAAAAGTAGTCTGATTTACATGCAAATCATTTTTACAATGAGAATGATTCACTTCAGAAGAAGTAGAAGTCAAATTGACTCCACATTTACACAGCCTATTGTCACTCCCCATGGAGCACTAGCCTGCCATTTAGAAGGTGGTTATTTGATCCTTAATTGGTATTGACTGAAATGGTGACTCATGACAACTGTGTTCTTTTAGAAATGACACAGGATGGATTCTGTTGAATTCTTTTGCCTTCATTAAATTCTAAACATTGATGGTAGCAGACTTTGAACCCTGTGCAAAAGCATATCCACAAATATCTGGAAATAACAATATTTGATGTGCTCTATTCCAGCATCTTTGTCTATCAACATTGGCTAAAATGTCATTTTTAAAAAGTTCTAAATTAAATATTTTGCACTGATAGTACTGGGTACTTTTATAACTGAATTTAACCAGGAACTAGAAAAATGAGAAATTGCAGAGAGGTAGGAAAACACTGTTTCTTTTTACAATATCAGTACATTTGTGTGTGTGTGTTTCCCAATGTAAGTGGAAAATTGATTTTCATAGAGAGATCATTAAAAGGTAGAGTTGATGGAGCTTAGTTATCTTCCAAATCATTAAATTTATCAATTATATATACGCAAATTCTCCTGGACGGGAGCATAAAATAAGGCCCCCATAACCATGCCACCAGATTTTACGCAGGAGGTGCCCCAGATGGGGACTGGAGAGAGCCCTTCCCACCACGAGGGACCCAGCCCTGGCAGCTGACCTCCACTACTCAACCACCACCACGCTCCAGGCTTTCCACATGCTTGAGCCAAGCTTCATGCATGAGTGAACATATTCCTGGACCACATGGCTGCGATCATAAAGGAAAAAATATATATGTATACATATATATGTATATATGTACCTATTATGTATGTATGTATGTATGTATGTATCTATCTATCTATCTATCTATCTATCTATCTATCTATCTATCTATCTATTTATAAAATTATGCCTCTTGGAAAGCCCGGCAAGCTACTGAGAGTACCTGCCCACATGGCAGAGCCTGGCAAAGTCCCTGTGGAGTATTCAATATGCCTAATACAGCAACAATAACAGTCTCATTTCCCTGACCCTGAAAATATCCTCCAATACGAATAAGGAGAATATGCTAAAATCTCAAATCTCAAATCTGCTAAAAGCCAAATATCTTTGGCTTTACCAAAGAAATACAATCATGGAAAAATGAATTCCCAAAGACAATCCAAACAAAAATTATGAAAAACGATACTGAGTCAGAAACATGACACCCAGAGGGATGCTATGGAATAGGACAGAAAGAGATCAATGACCATGGTGGAGGGAAGCATCCAACCTGGATGAGGAGAGGATGCTTGAAATGTGGTAAAGTGTTATATGTGAACCTTATCAGCAACTGTTGGATTATAGTTCCAAACATTTTAGGTAAAACATTGGTTTGTCCTTTTTCGCCCCTCGGGGAGTGTAGGTTTATTGGGAAACTCCTGCCACAGTGCTCCTGAGGCACACCCAATTACATCTGATACTCCTAATTCTTTGTGTTTATCTTTAACCTCTCTTTTGTGCTCTTCTTACCCTATCCGTTAATCACTTTTATCCCCATATGTGATTTATAAAGTCAAATTCTTTTGAGGGCTCTGAATTTATATATGCAAATGAAGTATTGCTTTTCTCTTTTCTTTATGTCCTTTATATGTTTATTTTAAAGCTATGTCCTTTTTGTATAGTCACAGGAAGACCATTCATGTTATGTTTTTGCAACATGGAAGTTAACTGACTCCAAATAATATTTACTTCTGGCATCTGTCATATTTACTTGACTTAAGCCTCAGTTGCCCTTATGTCCTAACACCCCAAAAGGAGGGTCCCAGAGAGGGATTGAATAGACCCAGGGCAAGCCACAATCCTTGCATCAAAAAGGGACAGGCTAAGCACCATAAAAAGTATAAGTTAAGAGCAAAGTCATGGAACAGACTCTGTAATGACCCAAAAAGAAGTAACTAAATAAGAACCCTGATGGGGTTATGAAAGACTAACTTGACCTGAGGATTGTAGTTTTGTATGTGTAGCCAGAATTCCCCGTGAAGAGCAACCTTTTTGGCTAATATATCTTAGTGTGTTCATGGAAAATGACTAGAAATATTATTAAGGAGTAAATTCAATATGATTGTCTAGTTGGATACTGGCTAAGGAAAGGATTAAAAGCAATATACCCTTAGATGAAATTCTGCCTTTGGGCAGATCTCCTAGCAGAAATCTAGAATGCTGAGCACTTAGATGAGATTTTGCCCTTACGTAAGAATTTCCCTTGAAGGAAGGGCTTTACATCTGTTCATTGCATATGGTAATGTTCAACCACAAGTAGGTGTAATTACTACCCCCAACCCTTCATGATTTCTCTATAACTAACACTGTGAGACTTGAATAAATAGACACTGATTACCAATCAGCCTGGTGCCTTTCCCCCATCTCCCCTTTTCCCTCCTTTGTTCTATGTTGCCAGCAGGGGGTGATGATGGGGGAAGGTTATATGGTCCCCTACATGCCCGGGTTCTCACCCTAGGGTTAATGAGGGGGACTGGTGACCACTCACACAGAAACTGCCACAAGTACCACACAGTACAAAAACTTGCAAGGCAAAAAAGAGTCCCCACATAGAGGCGGGTTGGTGGGTGGGAGGTAAATGGGGGAGAGAGAGAACTGGTAGAGCTAAATGGAAACTCATAAATGGATCAGTCTTGAAACATTGCATGCCTGGAACACAATTGTTAATAACTTTACAATTTCATGGTGACCAAAATTAATTACTTATTTTATAGAAAATGTGATCAGAATCATAAAGTAGGTGTACTTTTTTTTTTCTTTTTGGGTCACACCCAGCAATGATCAGGGGTTATTCCTGGCTTTGCACTCAGGAATTACTCCTGGCGGTGCTCAGGGTACCATATGGGATGCTGGGATTCAAACCCGGGTTGGCCGCGTGCAAGGCAAACCCGCTATGCTATCGCTCCAGCCCCAAGTCGGTATACTTTTTGTATTGGCCTCTCTTATATAATAATGTGCCCTTACAATTCCTTTATGTCTTCTTTCTGACTCACTTGTGTGTTTGTATTTCTTGAATCTTCCTAATTGTCTGGTTATATCATCCACAGCTATTCACCCATTTATTAAAGAACATTTTATTGCTTCCAAGTTATGGTGATAATGAATCCATCATTTGTAGTCATCTGTAGATTTTTGTGGATGTAAGTTTTCAACCTATTTGAACAAAACTGGGTGTAGAACCTGGGATGGCATAGTAAGCACATATTTAATTTTAAAATAAACTGAAAAATTGTTTTCTTAAGGGCCTTATTTTGCATTCCAACAAATAATTAATAAGCATTCACATTATAACACATATTCACTAGGATTATTTATAGTCCTGGTTCTGGATTTTGGTTATTGCAATAGTATGTATTTATTTCGATATTTTAGTTCACATTTCTCTAATGGTATGTGAAGTAGTGCACTTTTCATATATTCAGTTTCCACTTAAATAACTTCTTTGCCTATGTGTCTGCTAAAAATGCCCATATTTAATTTGACTGTTGTCTTGCTATTTGTTTTAAGATTTATTTTGAATAATTGTCCAATGTCAGATATGCATTTGCAACTGTTTTTCCCCAGATTGTGCCTATTTCTCATTTCATCAGAGGTATCTTCTACAAAAAAGAATTACACTGTAGCACTGTTCTTTCGTGGTTCATCGATTTGTTCAAGTGGGCACCAGTAACGTCTCCATTGTGAGACTTGTTTTTACTGATTTTGACATATCAAATATGCCATGGGTAGCTTGCCAGGCTCTGCTGTGCTGACGGGATACTCTCGGTAGCTTGCAGGGCTCTCTGAGAGGGACAGAGGACTCGAACCCAGGATGGCTACTTGCAAGGCAAACGCCCTACCCACTGTGCTATTGCTGCACAATCTTAATAAAGCTGACTTCATAAAGTATATTTGTCATAGGTCATGCCATTAGTGTTTTAACTAAAGACATCGACATACCCAAGAATGGTTTATATTTTCTCTGGGGTAATCTTCTTGATGTCTTATAGCTTTACATTTTTATTCAAGTCTCCAAGACAAGTTAATTTTTGTGAAACATGTAAGATCTTGTCAATGCATTTTGAAATGCTTTAATCCCCCAAACTGAGAGGGATTCTCTGGGATTAGGAACCAATAAAACAAGTTGACCTGATTCTCATAGTCTTAGAGAATGTGAATTCCTCTACCAGGGGTTAAAATGTCTCATTAAGTTCTCTTGGCTCTAATCAAGTCAAGTCAGAAATTTTAAATGTTTTGTACCAAAAAAGACCCCAGGCCCTAGTTGCTGAGTACCGGTCAATGGATACTCTTCAGTGGAGTCCTTCTCAACTTTTACTCACCTTCCTTTATATTATCATTCTGAAAAACACAACTCCAATGTTTCTCTGTCACTTTCTATCCATTTGATGTATGCTCCTCAATTACACATGCGCAACATTCTCCTTCATGAACATGTATGAGTTTTCTGAAATGCTACAATAATATCTATAAACTATTATTTCATCCTATTTCTATTGGACATAAAATCTCTGCTTTTTTTGTATAACATCCTATAACTGGAATCACTATTTACCTTGTGAATGATTATTTGTTCTAGAAAATTTGTGGAAAATACTGTTTTACTCCATTTTCTTTCTTCTGCCTCTTTGTTAAAAATCAGTTAACTGCATATATTTGGGCCTGTTTATAAGTTCTCTAGATTTGCTGATCAGTTATTCTTTCAGCAACACGACGCTATCTTTGAAATGAAACATTTGTAAGTCTGAGGTCAAGCAGTACTGCTCCAACATTATTTTCTCCTTTGATATTATGTTGGCTACTTAGGATATTTTTCCTTTTTGTATAAATTTGACATGTTGGTTTTAGTAAGACTTTTAATCATGAAATTAAAATATTTGTTTATTTAATTTCTTCATTTTAATCAGCCAAATTTTATTCACATAGACCTTATGCATATTTTGTTAGATGAACCTTATTGATATTTTACATTGGGTCATGTTAATCTAAGTAGTATATAGTTCCATTTACTCATGACTAGTACATAGGAAAGAGAGTGAGTTTTTTCACCCTTCCTAAAACTGATTTATTTCCAGGTAATTATTTTTCTCAATGCTTAAAGATTTTCTGCATAGATTATAATATTCCTTGGAAAGACAAATTTAATTTCTTTCTCCTCAATATGTTACTACAATTAATTTATATTCTTCTTTTATTGCATTTTGCTAACCTTCCAATGCAGTGTTCAAAAGCAGTGGTGAGAGATATTATCCTTTCCTTTTTCCTTTTTTAATGTGAATTATCCAAGTACATCATAAGCATAAACCTTTTTGGTTGTGGTCGTCTTGTTTTGCTTTGACTTTGGGCTACACTCTTGAAAGAGCCAACCATTAGACAAACACCTTAGTCCTTGTGCTTCCATCTGGCCCAAAGCATATGCAACTGTAGCTAGTATAGATTTTGTTGTTGTTGTTTGTTTATTGTCTTTCTTTACTTTTTCAGAGTTATTCTATATGAGTTGAGGAACATTTCATATGGTAAATCTTTTCCTTTCCTGAAATGAATATGGAATATAAAAGACAGGAAAAATTAATTATTTTGTGGTATTCCATCAGTGTACAGGAGAAAATGATGACCTGATTCGCATTTCAATTGTCCCTATGTCAAACAATATCAATAAGTCAGTAAACAGCAAAAAATAATGATTTTTCTGGTTTTGAAAATTCTAACATAGGGTTGAAATGCTGTTCTGCTCATGTCACTTTGGCTAAACTACAAAAATAATCTTATTTTAGTGAAGTTGGACCCTAGAGTTCTCATGGCAAGAAACATTCAAATCACATGCCTAAAGAATGTGATTCTATTCACACAAATATCAACATAAATCATATATCATTTACATATATCATATATCAAGATCAATTTTAGAACCTATAACTAATATAAGGTATAACTTTAAGTTAATAAAATAAAATTACTACAAGATGGCTTTATTCATATCTCAATTTTAATAAAACCTCAATTACTATTTGAAAAGCATGTGTTATTGATACCTAATGCAAGAAACTAATTCATTGGCAAATTTTTATTAAATTCTAATTTATTAATAGCATGACCAAAATATACATATAAAGGTAGTAGGAGGAAGAGAGCAAAAAAAATACATGAAAGAAGAGAATAAATGGAAAATTTTAAAAAGATCAATTGTTCTGGTTTCTCCAGGTTCAAGATATTTCCTTATATGTGTAATTTTTAGTGCTGAAACTAGTAAAGTCTAGGCAAATGAGGAATTGTAACCACTTTACTTGTACAGAATACTGTTAAGGAACAAGCAGAAAGGAAGAATCAAAGAAATGGAAGTACCTGTCTGCCTAATAGTTTCATATATATGAAAAGAAGACATAGAATTCCTGGGTCAGGGACAAAAAACAATGCTAGTCACTGTAATGACATTATTCAGAGTATTGTTACTTATTGTACTTGCTCCTTGAATTCTAATCACTATATAGTGATGTGAAATGTGTAAGGATAAACTGTGAGTTGTGTTGCAAGAAAGATGCTCTGAGCTTAGGAAACATATATCTTTTATATTAATAATCAGTCTGACTGGTGTTTGCTCCAGAAGGATCATATCATAGTCAGACTTGACAGTCAGCTTTCCTCTTTTCATCCCTGGATGTGACATTAACTCTGTGTTCCAAGGCATTTGACTGCAGGAACATCCATGAAGAGAAGTTTTAGCTACTGCCGAAATCATCTGGAAAAAATATAATCAGTGCGTCAGCTGGACAACATGGAAAAAATGTGAAAAATCCAAGGATATTTATTTTCCCAAGAATAATTTTAGGTTAATAAAACTATCTGGGGGTACACTTTAGCATTTGATGGGATGTTGGGAGAGAAAATATTTTATCTTTTCAACAGGATGACATCAACATCACAATACATAGATATTGAGACATTTTAAGTATGATCTATTCAAATAGGAGATTTTACAAGTGTCTATAAAATAAAAATTGTCTTTAGCCACACACACACATACACACACGCACACGTGTATACCTTGTCACATATTCTTTGACCATCGGCTCAAATACTCAAAGCCTGATATGTCTGTAGATTTGAGGTTGGAGAACAATAATACTATGTTTATACTTATAATAACAATAAATACAGGTTCTTAAATTTCATAATACACATAATATAACGTGATGGAAATACTGTAAATGTAGCTGTTTCAGAAGTGCCTCTAATTTCTAAGTTCTATTTTATGTGAAATACTTCTATTTCAGAATCACTTTGGAGGAACTAGGGAACACAATTTGGACATTTAAGGGTAGACCTGATGTATTGATACTTGTCTTCTTTACAATATTCCTACAAATACATTTCAGCTGCCTTATATCTTATATAAATTTATAATAAACAACAGTATCAGTGAGCAATTATGGAATGAATAACATTTTGTTCTTTTATATACATAATAAATATGAGCTTATATATACATATATATCATCAAATGTAACATATTACAAATCACTGGGCCACAACTGAGGATTTTGTTTCCTATAAGACTTTTGGTAACTTTTAGACAAGTTTTTGGTAGTTATATCTTAGGGATATATTATTATCAATATCTAGTGAATAAAAGAAATCTTGTAAGTATTTACAAAGTAAATCAGAGTCTCACAAAAGAAGTATCAGGCCACAAATACAAACAGTGCCAAGGTTTTAAATTTTATGTATTATGGTATTGGATATAGTTAGATACTTTAAATTATTTATTACAATTATGCCACATGTACATATGCATATGTGTATATGTATATATGTAATATATGTATATATGTGCTATATATATGTATATATGAGCTGGAGCAATAGCACAGTAGGTAGAGCATTTGCCTTGCACATGGCTGACCCAGGTTCGATTCCTCCACCCTTTCCAGAGAGCTCAGCAAGCTACCGGGAGTATCTCGCACGCACGGCAGAGCCTGGCAAGCTACCCATGGTGTATTCGATATGCCAAAAACAGAAACAACAAGTCTCACAATGAAGATGTTACTGGTGCCCGTTCAAGCAAATCGATGAGCAATGGGATGATAGTGATATAGTGATGTATATGTGTGTATATATAGATATATATACATATATATACTATTATGACATTTATTTTTCATTCCTTTCACTCTAGATTGTGTTATTTTGAAGAAAATCTATAATTCATAGACTTGATTCAATATGTAATTCATAGATTTTATAGATTTCTTTACTGTGAATTGCTGGACAAGTAAAAATATAGTTCTGATGTCATTTGAAATGTACAGGAATACAAATGGTTGTATGTTTCACAATTAAAATCTTATTCTTTACATCTTTATCTGTAAGACGGAGCATCTAAGTTTTAGTATGAGACTGAAATAAATTTTAATAACGTTTTCATTATATAAAATTAATCTTTCAAGAAATTAATCACACTTCTCAATAAAACATGAATTATTTCTGCTTCTCAGTTGCCCCCCTTAGGTATTTTATTGTTTACATTGCATTTTGGCACTTTAATAAATGAATTTCAGTTTTTCATATTTTATCATAGAAAATTAAAATTTTT
Source organism: Sorex araneus (assembly GCF_027595985.1). Lineage (NCBI taxonomy): Eukaryota > Metazoa > Chordata > Mammalia > Eulipotyphla > Soricidae > Sorex > Sorex araneus. The sequence continues at coordinate 173,210,608 of NC_073303.1, read as the reverse complement.
AACATTTCATTTTATTCGGCAAATATTTCAGCCATACTTATGAAATAGCAGTTATTATTGGCAAAAAGGTTCAACAGAAAGTATAATTCAAGGGCAAGTTTTATTACTATCCAAGCATGCTTTGTCCATGGGTTTAGCTGACTCAAGCCCATGGTTGCATGCCCTAATGGTAAGTATATGAAGCAGGTAGGGGTTCAGAGTGGTAATATATTTAGACAACAATCTAATTGCTGCTCTCTTGCTAGAAAAAATAAAGCTTCATTTGAATCTGGCATTCCATCTTTTAATCTCCTTGAAATTTCAGATAAACAAACCCAAAGAAATCAATCACAATCCCCAGCATGCTCTACAAGATTCAGGGATTCCTGGGCAGCTATGAAATTGAGTGTGATCACCAATCTAAAACCACAGTTCAATTACCAGGTAGGAAGAGAATAGGAAGGACACAGTTTGTCACTATTGAAACATAAAGTCATCCGTAGATGAATTTTTAGCTCTCTAGCCAGTGTTTTTAATTTCTGAATTGATAATAAAATGCTGGATGTAGTAGCTGACATTTTACATACCTGCAGTTACCCCAAAATCTTATTTTAGAAAATTAATCAAGTAACATGTTACAAGAGTTAAAGGAGTAATCCTTGATTAAAATGAGCTCTTTAGGACAGCAAAACATGGAAGTTCAAAGGAGAGAACATTTGGGTTTTACTTGCTATTTTTTTAACATATTTTAAATTTGCTTTTTTGGGGGGGCAATAACAACATTGCTCAGGGCTTACTCCTTGCTCTGAACTCAGGGCGCATTACTGGCAGGGCTCAGAGAACCAGATGACATACCAGGGAGAAAACCAGGATTGGCTGCACGCAAGGAAAGTTTCTTATCCCCTGCACTATCTCTTAGGACTCTAGGTTTTGCTTTTTAAATGTCATTTTCTATAGGAACTTTTAGCTTGTTATTGGTTGCCCTGTGAAATTGCAACACTGTGTGGTGTGTGGTTAATCAACGGTGTGTGCTTAAATGATGTACCATTGCAAGAGAGATACAATATCTGTGAAATTGTCTGTATTTAAAGATAAATAGAAAGAAAAATGATGATAGATGGAGATATTTTTGCTGCTAGAACTATGCTACAGAAATTTCCTTCACCAGTACTTCATTTCAAAATCATTCTAAAATTATATAAAGGGAATCTGCTTAAAACATAAATTGCTTCAAATCAACTCCAAGATGTATATTTGTTTGTAATCACTACCAAAAACAAAAATAAAAGTAAACGCAACAAAAGCACATAGAAAACACCCAGATCGCTTTAGCAGGGGTAAACCCATTTTTCAGTAGTTGTAAATAATTCTTTTATGATAATAATCTACCAAGCAGAGTGGTTTAGCACAAATGTGCTGGGTCCATGAACTCAGAGGTAAGATGATAATCAATCAAGCAAATGTGGGCCTTTTTGCTAGGAACCCTCAGCTCTGAACCCTCCATGTCCCCTAAGGCTATGTCTGTGATGAAGGTATGATAAATTGACAATCTTGAACCTACATGGGAAGTTGAATGTAAGGAGTGAACCCCAGCTCCCTTCAGATCAAGTTTAAAGCTTTCTCTAGAAGGTGCTATACTAATAGCCCTTATCCTAATTTGCTGAATTAGAGTTTTCTTCTGAGTAAGGATTTGTGGTGAGTCCTTAATCTCAGGTTCTTCTCAAGATTTGCAATTCCTATTAGTAGGAAAAGATAATATTTTATATTACTTTTATGTTTATAACTACCAATCAGCAAGGAAGTTGCAATATTAATAGACAACAGTGATAGGTAATTTTTCCAATCTATATGCTATGTCAGATCCTTAATATATCACTTAAAATAATACAACTAATAGTTTTTATAATGTCTTATTCTATTTTATAAATGGACAAAATGAAATCAAGTAACTTTTAGGTTAAATTATTAAATAAAGTACATGTTGCATGATGCATGGATATGTTTCTGTTCTACATGGGAAACATAAATATGAGATCTGAATCAGTGCTTAACTAGCATTTACTAAGACATTAATTATAATGAAAGGATAGTTGTAAAGTGTTGTGAAGAAAAGTAGAGCAGTTTTGGGGAGATTGCGATATATGCATGTATTTGAGAACCTGTTTGTTAGAGATAAGTGGGAAATTGCTTGTTATTTTGTTCAGTGTTCACTCTTAAAATGACACAAGGACAGAAACATGAAACAGATTAGAGAATGAGTAACCTACAAAGGTATCTTGAGAAAAGGTATTCTAAGTTTTCAAATTGCAAATCCAAACTTTCTGAGATAGGATCAGTTATGATAAAAGAAGTTTTCATGAGTAAGGGTGAAGTGTTTGAAATGAGAATCAAGAAGACATTTTACCCTGCTCTGGATTACCAGAATACCAGCAACATCTTGAACGTATAGATACCTAATGTGTCTTTCAGTTTTGAAGGGTTTTTCAGGTTGCTTGTGTATGGCTTCTGCAAGTGAAAACATGACACTCTTAAAAATATATTTCGATTTATAATAGTTAATTTGGGTCAATGTTGAGATTCATAAACCAGCTTAAATGTGTATGTGTTCATGCACGTACATGTGTGTATGCACACTATACAGTAACTGATTCTCAGATATCATTTGGAATTTATACAATTAAATTTTATTCTGACACTGTTAAATTGAAAGTAGGATCAGATTTTACAAGTTAGGGAATCAATCCACAGCCGAGCCTCAGTTCCAATAGGGCTTTCGTCCAGGTTGGCTGATCCTGTGGTCCAGGGTGGCACCTGGGATTCTATCAATTGACTAAAGATTAGATGTCTCATGGCCTCCTCATTGGGTTTGATTAATCTACTACAGTGGCTAACAGGACTCAGAGAAAGGCTTTACTTACTTAAAAAGCGGACAGATAGGTCTGGGTGTATGAAAAAAGGTCCAGAGATTTGTGAGCATTTTACACATTTTATATCTCCCCGGATTATCATGGACTCTGTACTCAGATCCCTCTGAGCCCCCATCGTCTCTGGTTTTATAGAGCCATCACCATAGGACGATGTTTAAATCAATGGCCACTGATGATTTAACTCTATCTCTATGCCTTCTCTCCATCCTTGAGGGTAGTAGAATATAAAAAATTTCCTATGCTCTAATCACATATTTCACAACTAGTTCTCTTGGCAACCACAAGCTTATTTTTTTTTGAAAAATTTATTTATTTTCCCATTGCTCATCGATTTGCTCGAGAGGGCACCAGTAATGTCTCTCACTGAGAGACTTATTGTTACTGTTTTTGGCATATCCAATTATTGAATCACCATGTGGAAAGTTACAAAGCTTTCAGGCTTATGTCTCAGTTATACAATACTCGAACACCCGTCCCTTCACCAGTGCACATATTCTACCACCAAAATCCCCAGTATACCTCCCACCCCGCAACCCCCCACCGTCGCCTGCGTAGCAGATAAATTTCACTTCACTTTCTCTTTACCTTGATTATATTTCATATTTCAACACCAAACACTGTTGTTATTGGAGTTTCCCCAAAAAACAGCAGCCCTACTGACAAGGAAGCATTTGATAATTAGTTTTCCATTGCTGAAAACGAAGAGATATGAAGTCGCGCAGCGGCTATAGCGGTTTGGGAGTTCTGTATTTTGGTATTTTAGTAACTAAGTCGAGGGAGATTTATGTTAGAAATTGCATCATTTCCCTTCCTGGGACAGCATGGGGCTATGGCGTAGTTCACCATCTAGAGACATGGCTGCAAATAGCTGCTGGTACCAAAAGTAGACTATCTGGCCTCCAGATTGTGGTCTATCAGCATCAGAGCAGCCGCACAAACGTGTGGCCACCTAATTCACATCTCGGCGGAAAGTGCGCCAGTATTGCCCCTATCCTGAGATCACCCACTCATCCCTCTGTTGTAAGTTCATACCTCTTTTTTTTTCTTCCTGTGCCACCAAGTTCATACCTCCTTAATGGTCCTTATAACATGGCAGACGCCACACCGTTTTTCCCCCAAAAGGGAAAAATAGCCAAGAACGAAAGACCTTTGCCCTCCCCGGCTGGTGTGGGGCTCTGGCTTAGTTCACTGTCTAGACACATTGCTGCAAGCAGCTGCTGGTACCAAAAGTAGTCTAGCTGGCCTCCGGGTCGTGGCAACCACAAGCTTCTTAAAAGATTCCAGTATCACCTCATTAAAAAAAAAAAAAAAACACAGGGCATTCTTGTCTCATTGTTTAGGAGTTACCAAATTTTAGAAACTCTATATGAGGGACATGAAAGGTGACCAAATGTTGGTAAACTTTAAGATCAAATTAGGTTGTAAATAAAGTTTAAATAAATTAATCACATAAATAATTAAATATAAGTATATTCCCAGTGATCTATACTGATACTTTCACTAAAAAATGCAATGGCCATTGTTGACACTAATTCCTCTTGACCTTGAAGTTAAACTATAGAGCTTTAGACACCAGAGTTATAGTACACTGGTAAGGTACTTACTTTAAGCAGGTGACCTGGCCAGAGACACAGCAATGAGTCCCGGAAGACACCACAGAAGTCAGAGATCTCTCTGGTCCCCATACCAAGCCAATTTCACCGGGGCATCCCAGATGGAACAGGTGCAGTCTCCCCGCCTACTCCAGATAGAATCTATTGAGGTCTCAGCAGCTTGCCTGAGATTTTGAACAAGTCCCCTGGTCCTGAAGCAAGAGCCAGCCCTGTTCACAAAGGCTCAAGAGTTAGCTCCAGCGCTCCCCACACCAGGCACTCTGGTTGAGGGTGAGGGGCATGATTGTGACCACCTGCCCATACTGATAAGGGTCCCTAAGCAGGATATGCACATCATTAGCTGTTCGAGCCCCATGGGATGAATGTGACCTCTGTGTAAGTGCTAATGAAAGGAGACTGCTTGACCACCAGACTCCCCCCACTCTACAGTGTTCTTTCTTGGTTTATTTCTCCACAGTGGCAGAGGCTTCTCCCCTACCTGCTCCCTCTCCTTTAGGGAGTAAGTTCAGTGACTTCAGAGGATCATACTCCAGTTTGCTGGGGTCGACTGGCCAGGACCCTGACAGAATTTTGGCGACCAAGAGCTTCCACAAGCAAAGTCCAGGCATGCAGGTTCCAGGACTAAATCTCCATGCCCCATGGTGGCAGAGGTGCCAGGCTGTCCTTCCCCAGCTCCCCGCACACTCATTGACCTGGCTGTCACAGCCACAATGTGCTTCTGGGTGCCATCTTAGCGCACCAACATCCCAGGTCCTGAGATGCCCAACTGAATCCCAAAATGGATTAATGCCCTACAGAAATGCCTCTGGAACCCAACCATTTACAATCTAGGATTCGAGAAGCATGCAGTCACAGCACCCAAGATATTCAAAGTGAGCAGTGGACAATAAATAATCTAGCATCTGTTTTTGGCAGGCAGACTTGAATGCCGGTGGGAAAATGTGAGCAAAACATAATGCACAAAAGTAGACATAGATTATTGGGGAAACTGCCTGCCATGGAGGCAGGGTGAAGACTGGAATAGGTGGGGTGGAGGGATATACTGGGGACACTGGTGGTGGAATGTGTGCAATGGTGGAGGGATGGGTGTTCAATCACTTTACGGCTGAATCTCGAAGCTGAAAGCTTTATAACTGTGTATCATGTTGGTTCAATAGAAAAAAAGTAATGTGGCATTCATGTCCAATTTAACAAGCTTAATCAAATTCTGAATAAATAGCAGTACTCCTACATTAAAAAAAATAAAAGCAAGTGATCTGGGTTTGATTCTGAACATCACATCTGGTCCCTGATTCTACCAAGGGTGAACTCTGAGACAGAGCTAGGAGAAAGCCCTGAATATTTCCAGTTGTGGCCCTAAATCAAAACAATCAAATAAACAAACAAAATAAAAACAAAGCAATATTGAGTTCCGATTATGTCTGCTTATCAAGATACTAGGACAGATAGAAGAAAATCTATATGACAAATGCGAAGAACTAAGTCTGGCACATAGGTCATGCATGAATTCACGAGACAGAGCATCGGAATAAGGGTCTATATTGCAATGCTGATTGCTCCATCAAGGGTTCTTCCCTACTGTTTCCAAAATCCTCAGTGTTCCAACGAAATCTTGAGGTGATTGAATTTCTTGTGGAGAAGCAGCTGTTTCAAAGCTGGGTAGACACAAGCCTATTGTTCTTCTGCATCATAAGAAAACAGTTGGGAGGCCTCCTGTAGGGCTGGGGCTAAAAACTAAGGAATATTCAGGAAGCCAAGTTAAAGTAGCCAGATTGACAAACCCATTGCCACCAATTCCCATGGACATTGCATGCAGTATTGCATCTGTTCTACTGTAAATAATGTAGAAAATTTACATAATTTCTAGCAGTATTTCTAGCTTGATTTTTCCATTACTATCTTTTGCTGGGGTTGGGTAGTGATGCTCATGGCTGACACTTTGCTCTGCCCTCAGCAATCACTCCTGGCTGGGTTCAAAGAATTGTAGGGGTTATCAAGAATTGAACTCAGATTTTCTGCATGCATGACTAGTGCATGAGAAGTAACTTTTCCAATTCTAACCTTTCTGATATCAGGAAAGTTCTTGCTTTTCTGGTAGTAGCTTCATGTTGAGTTCATCAATTCATCTACTCGGTTTTGCTTTGTCAGTGATCATAACTTTTAAGTCATATTTTTATTGGATTATCATAGTTAAAAATATTATTGCAATAGTATTAGCAAGGGAAAGGACCATAACATCCCTGGATGAAAAATACTTTTTTACACATATAAGAAAATATCTATCACATGAAGATAATTGTAGGTAACTAATCAAACCACATGTCACCAAATTTTGAAAAGAAGGCAAGAGGCTTTCTAAGTAATATTTTGAGAGTTCTAGACAGCACATTTAAAAAGATGACATTACTTGAATATAAATATGTTTCTCATAAAAATAGAAGAAAATTCATAATGGAAACATTGTTTAGCTTAATGGAAAGACATTCAAGGTGTTTGTATTTTTGTGTCCTATTAAAAATAGTGATGTTATACAGTAAGTAGGTAGCTTGCATTGCATGTGGCATACCTGGATCTAATCCCTGGTATCTTCAATGGTTCCCCAAGCATCAAAGAAGTGAAAATTTAGCACAGAGCCAGAAGTAAGTGTAAAAAACTAAGGCTGGCCGAGGACTGGAGGACTGGAGAACTGGATGGCCGGTGGTCAAGGAAAGGAAAGGCAAAGGAAGAACAAGTACCAAGCTGGTTGGTGATTTGTTACCGTTTATTCAATCTTTAAACTTCCATCTCCAGCACTCCCAGCTCTGGCCTCTCTCTGGATCTAAGCCACTGCTTTCTCTCCTCTCGCCTTCCCCATGTCTCTCTCTCGGAACCCCTTTTTGCTCATGGTGCAATACATTGACGTCACCAAAGGCACCAAAAGATCTTACAGGAAGAACATTGAGGCAACATTATTCTCTTGTATCTGCAGGCCAGTAATCTAGGCCTCTGGAAAGAAGATACAGAAGCCTTCCTTGGGCTGAAAAGCACTCAGATTTACATACCAAAGACTGAGCTGGGCTGCCACATGAAATCTACATTGTCAATTACAAACTAGCCAGCACCTGAAATCTACATCCCAAAGACTAGGCTGGGCCAGAGCCTGGAATCTACAATGTAACAATTCAAGCTTAAAAGGTTATAGCAGAACACCTATTCTCTAGGACAGATACTCTTTCAGCAGGACCCATCAATGATGAAATCCCATGGTTGTGTTTCCTCTCCTTGTCCAACAGACATATAAGCATTCATAATATTAATCGTTTTGTATGGGCATAGCAAGAGATGCATTAAGCTTTTAGAATTGCTCTCCTGGGGCCATCTCAGTCTCAGACTACAGTGCTTAGGCCAGATTAGTCTTTCCTATCCCTACCAGGGCCCTAGTCTCGTCATTACTTTAAGATCATGATGGCACTTGTCCATGATCAGACTCTTAACTTATAGTTAAGAATGAGGCACTTCGGCCAGGCCCATCTCGATGCCAGGGTAGCACATAACTTACCGCTTGCCCTGGGTCCGTCTCATCCCCCGTTGGGACCCTGCCTTTTAGAGGGCTAGGAACTGAGGGCAACCAAGGCTACAGTCAAGAAAGCAGATGCCCGGGAATTAATAATATTCAAAGCCAATTAAATCCCAATTGCAAAGCATATTAATAAATGTCTTTCTTTGTCCATACAAAAAGGACTTGCTCTGAATAAGCTATGCAAAGGACTCAAGGAGAAGAGAAAGACATATTTACAAGTCAACAGAAGACTAAGAAAGAAGCTACAAATAAACACAGAGGAATGGGAGTACTGTTACGTACGGGAGTAACCCAATAAATCTAAACTACCTGAAGCTATGTAACATCTCCATCGTGAGACTTGTTGTTACTGTTTTTTGCATATCGTATACGCCATGGGTAGCTTGCCAGGCTCTGCCGTGCGGATGAGATACTATTGGTAGCTTGCACGGCACTCAGAGAGGGATGGACGAATCAAACCCAGGTTGGCTGCGTGCAAGGCAAACGCTCTAACCACTGTGCTATCGCTCCAGCCCCAAAAGTTATAAAGGCAAAATAAGTTAGTATTTACCAGTGATTTTTTTCTAATAATATATGTGTTAATTTAATCATCTGCCGCATTGTATGTGCAGCATACTGTCATCACTGTCATCACTGTCATCCCGTTGCTCATCGATTTGTTCTAGTGGGCACCAGTAACGTCTCTCATCGAGAGACTTATTGTTACTGTTTTTGGCATATCCAATATGCAAGGGTAGCTTGCCAGGCTCTGCCGCTTGGGCTCGATACTCTCGGTAGATTGCCGGGCTCTCCGAGAGGGGTGGAGAATCGAACTCGGGTCAGCCGAGTGAAAGGCAAACACCCTACTACTGTGCTATTGCTCAAGCTACAGCATAGTGTATATCACATAATTTTATATATAGAAAGCTTGCAATGATTCTGGTTATGAGGAGAAAAACTATTGTTAATTTATTTAATAAAGGTTTCAAAAGTGTTTGTATTGGCTTTTTAAAAATAAAGCATCATATTATAAAAAATATATTTTTGATATTTCTAAACAGCAAGAGTATAGACTATGTATAAATTCAAGCCATGTTTATGATGATTGTCTCAGTGAAATCCAATGCAACAATCACATCATCAAATGATGAAATTCAAGAAAACGTTATAATTCAAACAGGTAGCACACTGGGATCAAAATAAATGTAAGAAGGTAAGACCATTGATTTCCAATAATAGTAAGAAAGTAACAAATAACTTTTGCAGAGGGACAGAATGATATTCTTTATATATGCTTTTAATTTAAAAATAATGAAAGTTTCCCCATTGTCTTTAAAATTATATATCACATTTTAGACGCCACAGCAGTAGTTTAAAACAATTTGAAAAGAGGGAAGTATCATTTATTAGCTTACTTATAAAGAGATCTTGTCAAGCAGTCTAATAGTCATACAGCAATTTGAACTATAGTATCTTTTATTCATTTTATAAGAAGATGCCAATTTTCACTTACAAAAAGTATTTTCAATGGATGTTCTACTTATGTACTCAGATATAACAAGTATCAGTGGGGTAAACAAAATACAGTTTATTAAAATATTTTTAGAGGAAAACAGAAAAAAGTTTGTTGCTAAACAATATATCCCCCTAGTTTTCTATTTTACTTAATATGGTAGGAATATCTATGTCATTGAAATTAACAAACTATGATGGGGAAGATTTTTATGGACTTTTGTTTATAATAATTAAATCTCAGCATATAACATATGATAAAAAACTTCTCCATTTAAGAATGGAAAAGACATATTATCAATGAATTATGCTATAAAACTATTACTTTTTCCTTATGTTATTTGACAACAATTACGGTCTTGCACTTGGTACTGCTTTCTTTCCAGTATCAGTGGTATAGAAATTATTTTATTATATCACTGTATCACTGTCATCTCATTGCTCATCAATTTGCTCGGGTGGGCACCAGTAACACCTCCATTATGAGACTTTCATGGAAAATGTAATTAATGATGTGTAACCTGTGAGAAAAGACAAAAATCTTGCAGTGTGCTGCAATTTGGATTGAATTGGAGGAAGTCATGCTAAGTGAAGTGATTCAGAAAGGAATGAAAACAAATACCAGATGGTCCCCCACTGTGTGGAGTATAAAGAAACAAGCCCAGAAATCAAACAGTCCCTTGTGGATGCAAACCCTGAGAGCAACAAAAGTGAGATCCAGGGATACTGGTATAAGAGCAGTAACATAGAGTTTTCTATTCCTTTGGGAGAAGGGACCTTGGGATAGTGGTGAAAGGATCTTATCACTCTAGAGATTGGATATGGTGAATCAGTGTTGTCATTATTAAATAAGAACATTTCCACTATTATAAGTAATACAGCTCTAGTCCAGCGGCCATCTCCAAATGGCATTACTTGTCCAGCCCATCTGATTTTCAACGCCTTGGCGAACGCGACAGTGTCCCTCATTCTTGATCGTCGATGGAAGTCCAAACTCCAAATTCTTTCTCTCACTTGAGTGAAACATGATACTACAAGGAGATGTGCAGTTGCCGACCATCTAACTTCACTCTCATTCCTTCCCATTCCAGTTGTCGCATGACATTCTAGAGGGTGGCACTGAAGAGTTTTGGTGAAATGGTATCACCCTGCCAAACTAGACTAGTGCTGGACTAGAGCTTTACCAACTAGAATCCACAGGACATCAAAAGAACACCTGGCCGCCAACCTAGAATATGGTCAGACTTTTTCAAAGAGAACCTGACTGAATGATTTGATGCTCTTCATGTTCCTGGAGTGAGCAGACACCATTGGGCTACACTAGTACAGGACAGGGACAAATGGAGAACTTACTGGCACCCACTTGAGCAAATTGATGAGCAATGGGATGACAAGTGATACAAGTAAAAGTAATAAAAGTTAAAAGCCTTCAGGAATTACAAAATATTTTCATTTATATTAGCACTGTTGTCGCATCCCGTTGTTCATGAATTTGCTCGAGCGGGCACCAGTAATGTCTCCATTGTGAGACTTGTTACTGTTTTTGGCATATTGAATATGCCACGGGTAGCTTGACAGGCTCTGCTATGCGGGTAGGATACTCCCCATAGCTTGCCGGGCTCTCTGAGAGGGGATGGAGGATTAGAACCTGGGTTGGCCACAGGCAAAGCAAACACCCTACCTGCTGTGTTATCACTCCAATGCAAAGTATTTTGTCAGTAATTGTGCAAATTATATTATTCCAGTAATAAAATAATTAACAGGCCAGGAAATATAACTCAAATGGTGTGGAGTGCATACTTTGCAAGCAGGACCTCTGAGTTTATTCCCTAGCACCATATGGTAACCCACACACTGCCTTTAGCATCAAGTCTTGAGTAGTCCCTGAGTTCCATGGGATAGGCCTTTTCCTCCAATATCAAAATAATGAAATAACAGTTTCCTTTTTCATAGTCTGACATAATTATTTCATGTACTTCTAAAACCAATTTTTGATAGATCTGTAATTATGAAAAAATATATATGTTCCATTATAGTGGGCACTTTTTCTATAGCTAAAATTCTTGTTAAATTATTGTTTACATTGACAACATTTTGTTGTTTGTTATTGATTGTTTGTTTGGGGACCATACTGGGTAATGATCCGGGATCATTCCTTGCTTTGCATCAAGGGTCTCTCCTGTTGGGACTTAAGAGAACATACCAGGTGACAGGGATCTAACCCTGATTGGCCCCATCAAAGGCAGAATTCCTACTTGGTATACTGTTGCTTCGATGCAAGACATAATCTTGAACCATAACATGTGGTGACTCATTTTACTGACATCCATGTTCTACAAAATGCATTTTTCTGCTCCAAGATACTGAGAAAAAGACAAACAGATGGCAGGACAAATTAAAACTGTCCAAATTGCAGGATAGAAGTTCTCATTGGGAGATAAGGAAACATCATGCATTTTAATTTTTGAAGGAGTTTATTTTTAGGTCAAAAATAAAGCAAAAATGTTGATGGAGAAATTTAGAAAAACAGAAAAGTATACATATATCAAGTATCTAAGGACAACATTTGATGTGAAAAGGAAATAAATTCTATAGAGATAAATCTGAGAATTACCTGAAAACAGGAAGGTCCTAAAATATTAATATCATTTAAAAATGGTAAATAAGGTCATACCCTAAATTATTCTAGGGTAAAACTGATGAATGAGTGAAGCTGAAACTGAAGTCAAATTCTCAGTACAATGCAATAAAATGTGGAAATAAAAACTTTCTGAGTTCTAGAGATAGATTTATCGGAAGATAGGTGTCTATTTTATATTAAAAAACAAAGTTTTCCATTTTTCAATCAAACAATGCAAAATACTGTATACATAGCTTCCTGTGTACTTCATTTCTATTACATACTGCATATAACATGTTATTGCCCATTTATTTGCTATTTTATCAAATGTTTTCAAGAAAATTAAAAAAATGTTTTTTGAAAAGATTTTAACAGTCTACTTATCCAGTGTCTGCAGGATATGCAGTATTCAGTGCTTGTTATTCATAACACATTCTTACAGCTACTTTACACTACATTGAAAATGGTCCCCAGACATCTAGCCATGGGTTCAAGCTATGCTCATTCTCTTTCTAACTGGTCAATGATCCTGACACTCTTGCGAGTCTGATCTATTTTTTTTTTCTGCTGCTTTTTAAATACATCAAGATATTGCAATGACAGGGGAAAAAAAGAGCAATATGGCATAAAAGGAGCTTCCTGGATGGTGTAGCTAAGAAAATACTAAATGGTTTATTTGTTCTTTTTATAGCAAGTGACCTGTTAAATTTGCCAAGGGATGTTAAATGGAAATCCAGTAAATGACTCTCAGCTTTCTATCTCATCTACATCCAAACATTATCTCTCCCCATAATGAATCTCACAGAATCTCGTTCCACTAAATAGTACTATATTCTGTAACATTAAAGAGAAATCAAAACATTGAAAGAAAATTAAAATTCCAGGAAATAAGATTTGGACCTATGTTAAAATATTTGCTTAAAGTTGACATTAATATCATTAGATAGTGAATTGTTAAAGCTTAAGGATATGGGTATACTTTCAAATATTTAATTTTAAAAACACTATTTAAAAAATTCATTATATCACTTATAATTTGTCAATTTATTCATTGTACATGTGTTTGGAGTGAACTACTTTATTTATGTTAGAGACAATATAAAAGTGTATAAACATGCAAGTTGGGAATTATATTTACTTTTATTCAATTATTTCTAAGACATTCATATATATATGCTTATACTGCCATTAATATTATTTGCCTTTTGAAAATAGACTTGAATATCTTTCTATTCAAGGAAGAAACTATTCAGTCATCTTGCTTCCACTTTATAAGACATTTTATTTTTGTAATTGTGGCTGCCCATTTTCTCTTTATAAAAAAAAAAAAACTTAGTTTTCATTCTCATTGCTAAAGTTATTGACTTTCTTGCATTTTCTTGAACATTACTATGCATAAATTTTGCATTTTTCTTTACTTTTGCAATTTAACTATTAATTTGTCAATATCTGTAGACTATCAGCAAACATTTAATTATTGTATATCAGCTTAAAGATATGCAGTATTTATCTTTATAAAAACATTTTAAATATAACTATAATAGACTATTTTATAAGAATTGTGTGAACTATGTTGAATAGAAATTTAGACAAATCTCATATACATTTAATTTAAAGTATCTTTTGGTATTAACATTCTCGACCAACTGGTATATTTACTAAAAATCATATGTATAAATTACACATTATTATTTATATAAAATAATTGTTTACATGGTTTACCATTGATGTATATTTGTTATGAATTTAGACAAATAGTTAATACTTGCATTGAACAATAGCTTCTTCATTTGATATATTGGAGACATTGTTTATTTTTTTACTACCTTATATCTTTAGAACATTACTGATCATTGATCCCTGATACCACAAATGTTCCCCCAAGCTCCACCAGGAATGGTCCCTGAGCATAGACTAAAGAATGATCCCCGATCACCACCAAGCATGCCCCTTCTAACAAATAAACAAAACACAGATCATAAAAATTGGAGCAGAGTCAAAGGTTGAACCATTTCAGTATGCAAAGTATAAGATAGTGTTTCTCAACACTTTTCTAGCCATGGCCCTTTATAATTTCCCTTTCTATTTCCTCCCTATTTTCCTAGTTGTCCTTCTCTAGTTCTGTAGTCTGTCATTTATTCAAGTTTAACATGTGGCCTCTATGAAATATTCTTTTTTTTTTTTTTTTGCTTTTTGGGTCACACCCAGCAATGCATAGGGGTCACTTCTGGCTTATGCACTCAGGAATCACCTATGGCAGTGCTCAGGGGAAAATATGGAATGCTTGGATTTGAACCTGGGCCAGCCACATGCAAGGCAAACGCCCTACCCGCTGTGCTATCACTCCATCCCCTCTGTGAAATATTCTTAAGACCTGTGGGGGCCTCCTTCTACGAGGGCCCCCTTTACATGACTTATATGGCTTCTTACCTGGCCCAACGAGAAATGCTTGTATAGACCATGAATTCAAAACTGTGATATGATCCTAAGCAAGTACATTTCTACATATTTTAAGTGCATCGCAGGAACTAAAATATTTGAAATAGTAACGAATATATAAGAAGATCCAATTGTTTAGATTATTTGCCAGTCTTACTAGTGAATTGTTTTGAAGAGTGTAGATAGCAGCCAAAAATTTCAATACCAGAACAACATGACAAAACTGCTTACTTTAGTTCACTATCATATAGAAATTTACAAAAATATTGATTAAAATTAATGTTTATTTAACAAACAAAAACTATAAGTGATAGCACAGTGGGTAGGGCATTTGCCTTGCATGCGGCTGACATGGCTGACCCATGTTCCATTCCTCTGTCCTCAGAGAGCCCGGCAAGCTACGGAGAGTGTCCCACCCGCACGGCAGAGCTGGCAAGCTACCTGTGGCATATTCCATATGCTAAAAACAGTAACAACAAGTCTCACAATGGAGACGTTACTGGTGCCCACTCGAGAAAATCTATGAACAAAAGGACAACAATGGTACAGTGCTACAGAACTATAAGCAGGAAGTGTTCAATTATATTACAAATAGTAAATATTATGATCTGTACTTAAACATGGGGATTTAGAAAGATAATACAGGAGAAAAAAAGCACTTGCCTTGCATACAGTTGACCCCACTTTGATCTCTACCCTGCTTACGTTTCCCCAAACACTGCTAGGGGTTATTTAGAATAGACCCTGAGCACAGCCAGGTGTGGCTTCTAAACCCAAGCCCACCTAGGCAGAAACAGAGAAAAGAAACTTTACTGTATGTATGATTATAGGACTTATTGTTAAATGTATTTGCACTTTTTGCAATAGTCTATGAAGTTTATGGAGCAACTAAAAAATATGAATCGGTGTCTGATAGGAAATATATTCAGAAACTAGAAACCAGCAAGTGTGAATCCGTGATTATTTTTCTTTGTTCAAGTAATTTTTACTTAAATCATCTCTCATTATTAAAATGTGACTATTATTTGTCATCTGCTCCTGATAGGATTTAGAATTCAGCAGTAGCATTTTGGATGTAACTTAATTAAGGGATAATCTGAATTGCCTATATTAATTTCAATTTATAGATAATCACTTGTCCTTTGACAATTGGGTGTAGACTTAAAAAGACAAATGGATTCTACCTATTTTGAAATGTCAAGATTAAAATGAGTTTTATTAGTTGATAAACTTCTCAATTAGGACATCAGTTTGATGAAAACTCTAAGAAATGTTCCCATGCCCCTAGCAACAATACAGTGGGTAGGGTGCTTGCTTTGCCCTTGGCTGACCTGGGTTCAATCCTCCACATCCAATATGGTCCTCCAAACACTTTCAGGAGTAATTCCTGAGCACAAGGCCAGGATTAACCCCTGAGTATAGCTGGGTGTGACCCAAAACCAGAAAAAAAAATAATAAAAGAAAATAAATGTTCCTTGCAATTTTGCAAAAACACTTCTTTCATTGAATTAAATTAAAGCAGCATTAAAACACAAATATCAGGTCTAAAGACAGTCTAAGTAACAATGATGAGCTTGTCTTGCACACAGCTGAGCAGAACTCAATTCCTGGTACCACATAAATTCATCCAAACCCTGCAGAAAGTTATCCCTGAGCTCAGAGCTGTGAGTCAGCCCTGAGCATCAGGACTTTTGCCCCCAATAAGACACACAATGACAATAACAAAAAAAACACAAATACCATAATATTTAGCCGTATTTGTAAGTGGAGATGTATTTTCTTTCATTGTTATAATAGAGAAAACTTTCAGTGCCTTAATCCCCAAAATAAGCCCTGTGAATTCAGCTTCTCTTGAGAATTTATTTGCAAATCACATTAACAGCGGGATTTAGTTCTGATACAACTGATTTGATCACTTAACACCCTGTAATCCGAAATCTCCAGTTAATTCAGTGAAAAAAGAGAGTTTTTCAGTTATTTTGATTACAAAGGATAAATATATTAATGTAAGTTTTTGAAACTATCAAATAATAGATAATATGAATATTATGTTCATTAATTGGATGAGTAGGTAGGTATGCAATGTTTGTCATAGTAAATATCTAAGTATATAAAATAAATACAAATTTTAAATTTAAGTTGCTTTATTACTAGTCTGTTAAATCTACATAGCTAAATGTCTTCAGTGAGTGAAGGTAATAATGCTTTGGAAATCAATGCTTTATTAACACGTGAGTTAGCTTAGAAAATAATGACAATAGGAATATGAATTAAATTTTTATATATTTTACAACTTATTATTCTGGTTTACATTTTAAAACATGACTACTATTTTTTAAGACTGCTTTTTTTTTACAAAATCAGTCTGTATTTACTTGCATGATATCAAAAAATTAAAAAATAGTCATTTATACAATAGAAAATTCTGAATTAAAATTGATAAAGCAGGTGGTTCTTTTTAGCATATCATTGGCAATATTTTGTTCAATATCTGCTAGATTGTCTTGCAAAATCTTCAAGAAAAAGGCAATTATCTATATATCTTCACAATAAAGACAGAGCATTCAGCAGAATGAGTGATAGTGACCAGGGAGGTAAATGGGTTGTCATACTCTGTCACCTTATCAGTGAGGATTTCCTACATAAAAATGACAGGGAGGATACATGATGGCCTTAGACTTAATAGATAGTGTAGCAAAAAATAGGAAAGGATAATCACCTCTATACAGTGAATCTGATGTATTGCTCTGCGTGGGAAGGTAAGCTGTATTATAGGTATCCAGGGTATTGTTACAGACTCAGAATAGTAATGGTGCACATTTGTATATTTTATTGGTGGAGACAGTAGCTATTCTTCTAGAAGAATACTAATGCTCCTTTTCTTTCAAATAAAGTTTCAGAGCAAGAAAGGTTTAGTAACACTACAGGTTGAGGGCCCAAAATTCACTATTCATCAAGGCAAGTGATTTTTACCTTAACTTTTTTATCAGAAGATTAATTTTTTTCGATGAAGTCATTTCAAATTTAAGAAAATATAAAAACAGAGTCTTCTATATGATTAAAATACTGTCAGTAAAGGATAGCAAATAATGTATCATCTTTTTAATTCATCAAGTATATTAATACAGTAATAACTCAAAGAGAAATAAATTCAAAATAAAATATACAAATATTAAAACATATTATAATCACTTTCAATTTAGTGATCATGAAGCTGAGGAGTAAATGGCATGTATATATATATATATGTATATATATATTTTTGCTTTTTGGGTCACACCCGGCGATGCACAGGGGTTACTCCTGGCTTTGCACTCAGGAATTACTCCTGGCGGTGCTCAGGGGACCATATGGGATGCTGGGATTCGAACCCAGGTCGGCCGTGTGCAAGGCAAATGCCCTACCCGCTATGCTATTGTTCCAGCCCCTAAATGGCATATTTTGATGAATAAATAAATTCACGAGGCTTTTCCACTTAAATTATTTTATTATATAAACCATAAAGACTCATTAGTATATTAAAAGTAAAATGTGAATGTTTCCTATAAATTTTTATCTTTTGATGTCTGTTCAAATGTCAGTCACACACTTAAATTCTAAATATAGTGCAAAAATGTAAAGATAAGAAAAGATAATTTTTTTCTTAGGATACAATTTAGTTAATTGTATATGCTGTTTCCATCAGACAGCAGATAACATGTATTCTGGAAAAAAAAGGAGTTTTTGCTTAAAAAAAAGGTACATATAAAAATCAAGAGAGGTAAGTTATTAGGAAAAATATATGTATTTTATACCAGCTATTTTATATTATAAGAGGCAGGTTGTCTTTATAGCTTATTTTTTTTTTTTCTTTTTGGGTCACACCCGGCGATGCACAGGGGTTACTCCTGGCTCATGCACTCAGGAATTACCCCTGGCGGTGCTCAGGGGACCATATGGGATGCTGGGATCCGAACCCGGGTCGGCCGCGTGCAAGGCAAACGCCCTACCCGCTGTGCTATCGCTCCAGCCCCTATAGCTTATTTTAACAAAATTATTTCACATAAAAGTCATGCAAGAAGACTAGAATTTATATTAATTTCATAATCCTGTGTTTCAAAAATTTCACCTCTAAATTTAACAACTACTAGAAAAATGCTGTAACTTTTATACCCCAAATTAAACTATTTTTTAAAAACCAGGTAATGCTGGTAAAAGCATAAGCCTTGAGTCTCGGGCCGGGGGCGATAACAGCGCGTGCTCCGAAAAGATTCGACCCAAGTGGCCACACTTTTGCCGCTCTGCTGCTGATCGACCATGATCCAGAGGCCAGCTAGACTACTTTTGGTCCCAGCAACTGCTTGCAGCCATGTCTCTAGACTGTGAACTAGGCCATAGCCCCACGCTGCCCCAGGAAGGGAAATGATGCCATTTCTAACATAAATCTCCCTGGACTTAATTACTAAAATACAGAAATCCTAAACCACGTGGCCATGATAGCAGCCACGTGACTTCATATCTCATCATTCTCAGCAAGGGAAAATTAATTATCAAATGCTTCCTTGTCAGTAGGGCTCCTTTTTTGGGAGAAACTTCAACAATAGTGAGTTTGGTGTTGAAATATGGAATGTAATCAAGGTAAAGAAAAAGTGAAGTGAAATTTATCAGCTATGCAGGTGAGGGTGGGGGTGGGGGGTGGGGGTGGGAGGTATACTGGGGTTTTTGTTGGTGGGATATGGGCACTGGTGAAGGGACGGGTGTTCGAGCATTGTTTAACTGAGACATAAGCCTGAGAACTTTGTAAGTTTCCACGTGGTGATTCAATAAAATAAATAATTAAAAAAAAAAGCACAAGCCTTAATCCTTGCAAAAAAGCAAAATTTAGAGTTCAAAAATATTAAGAGAACAATGAAATAATTTTTAACTAAATACTATTTACATTATTATTTTTTCTGACAGATTTTTTATTATGGAAAATTATGAATAACACTAGGCAATATAATTCTATCCATAATTTTTATAACCCTTACCAACAGAAAAGTAGAAATATTTTAAGGCAGCTAAGTAAAGACTGCCCCTCAATTCTCTCCCATGTTTTACAGTTAAATATTCATTTCACAGTCCCCAACCATGGATAGCAGGAAGGGTGCCTGCTTAGCATGCAGTGGACCCAGGTCTGATGTTTGCACCTCCTATGGTTCCATGAGACTACCATGAGTCATCACTGAATAAAGAGAAAGGAGTAAGCTCTGAGTAATTGCGGGTGTGCCCCTCTCCACAGAAAAACAACTATGTATGTTCATTTCACCACTGTAATTACGTGCATATCCTTTGGTGTATGAGGAACACAATAGCATAATAGAAGTAAAACTAGTAAGTGATGAATAGGAAGTGCTGGTCAGGATAAACCACCAAAATAATGTATTATATGTTTCTCGCATTTCATTCATTTTTTAAAACAAGGAATTGACTAAACATTATATAAATAACAAAATTCCCCATCATGTCTCATAAATGAAAATAGAAATTTCTAAGGATTATTTCTTCCTTCTTTCTAGAATTTAAAGTAATTTGAATTTTGCTAGATCCCAGGAATTCATGTAAAGCTTATATTTATCTCTTTTACCTCCATAGAAACATAACAAAAGTCATTTTTAGAGAAATATGCATAGCATAAATATTATTTTTATTTTTTTAATTCTACAGGTCAGTGACAGTAAGTACATTATTATTCAGCTAACAACATTCTTTATCTTTAGAAATTTTTTATATTTTCAAATTATATCCATTAGACAATGCATTCTATCTTTCCACTCCTTAGTCCCTAGAAACCTCCTTTCCCTATTCTGTTATGAGTTTAATTCTGGGTGCATTATAGTTGAATTATCGACTATTTGCCCTCTTTTGACTTATTTCACTGTGGTATAATACCTTCATGGTTCATCAATATTGTAGCTTATATCAGAATGCCCTTATTTTATAGGTAGGACAATATTTTATTTTATATACTATGTGTGAGTAGATGTATAAATTTTTAAAAAGGTCAGTGAAATTTATAACAAAAGATTAGTTGGAACAATCAACAAAACCACAAACTGGTTCTCTAAAAATGATAATTTAAACAACGCATCACTACCCAGGAAAATTAAAAAAAAAAAAGGAGACATAGCTAGTAAAAGAAATAAAGATGGAAAGTAGCATTGAAAGGTAGTTAAGGAGTATAATATAATTACAGCATATTTAAAGGAAAATAAAGAAATAAAATGAACTCTCTGCTCACAGAGTCTCTAAACTGGTATAATTCACAAAAAAATTAAAATTAACTGTCACTCTCACTGTCATCCCGTTGATCATAGATTTGCTCCAACGGGCACCAGTAAGGTCTCCATTGTGAGACCTGTTGTTACTGTTTTTGGCATATCCAATACACCACGGGTAGCTTGCCAGACTCTGCTGCAGGGAAGGATACTCTCCGTAGCCTGCAGGGCTCTCTGAGAGGGATGCAGGAATCGAAACTGGGTATTTATTCTTTGTGAAAAAAAATAAGGCACAGGCTAAGGAGTGGATATTCTAGTTTTTCCTTGCTTACCTTGTTGATACAAGTACCTGGCTTATTATCTCTCTCTGTAAACTTCAGAGGAAACTACTGTGATCCTTTATCACAAAGAAGTAGCTTTTAACACCCCTAGTCTATCTCTGAAACCACAGAGAACAATTGAATATTTGTTTTTTATATTTATATAACAATGATCAAGTTTAATTCATTAATTAAGCACAAAAATAATAGCTACATCAAAATTAAACAACTAATTTTATTAAATTTAAATTTTCTAGAAATAAAATGGAAAATAGCTATAACAGAGCATTATACTCTGAGTAATAAAAGTTAGGTTATGTGGTCTCTGTCTCTCACAAAATATCTTACAACATGTAAAATTTTCAGAGCATATAGTAAACTGAATACAGAAACATCAAACTAAAGAAAATGAAACCTCTAATAAATGGGAATTTGAAAATTCCAAAAGATATAAATGAAATCAACAGCATCTCGTACATGAATACTCATAAAAATGTAGCTTATAAACTTTATGTACCAGACCCTGTCAAATTTGAGGCCACACTCATCAATATTCAGGGAGGCAAGTGCCCAACCTGTTATATTATCACTCCAGCCCCAAGAATCTTACACATATAATGTATTTTGTATTATTATTTTCTGATAATATTCTAATATGGGTTACAAAATCTCTTTAGAACTTTGACTCCATTCTATCATGCTAATTTCTCATTGTGAATTCTATTAAAGGAAAAAAATAAGTTAGATGTGAATTCAAGTATAAAAGAGGGTGAATATTTCTCGAACTAGATTATTTGTACTGTATCTAATTCATTATTAACTATATTCCTGGTATTTTGACCTTTGGAAACACTATATAAAGTGGGTTGTAATTTAAAAGAATGTGAAATTATTTGGGAAATTGAAGATGCTTTAAAATCAGAATGTTAGCAAATTTAAAATATAGCATGTCTAAAAATATCATTTGAGTATTTATATATTAATTTTGAAATATCTGACTGCCATTCTTTGTGCTTAAGTTAAGAAAAAAGTACAAAAGCAGTCTGTAAACATTAAACAAGTAGTTATATTTGAGTTGAATTCTTCTGTTGTTTTTGAGTCACAATCAGCAGTGACCAGGGTTCTCTTCTGTTTATGCGCTCATGGATCACTCCAGGCTTGTGTTCTGGGGACCAATGTAGAGGCAGGGATCAAACTGGGATGGTTCACTTGGGAAGCAAACATTTGAACACCTATAATATTTTTTCTGATCCTCAAATAGTATTTTTTATTTTAAAATATTTATTAAACTACCATCATTTAATGGAGCGATAGCACAGCAGGTAGAACATTCACCTTGCACGTGGCCGGCCAGGATTTGATTCCTCCGTCCCTCTCACAGAGCTCGGCAAGCTACCGAGAGTATCCCGCCTGCACGACAGAGCCTGGCAAGCTTCCCGTGGCATATGCCATATGCCAAAAACAGTAACAACAAGTCTCACAATGGAGACATCACTGGTGCCTACTCGAGCAAATTGATAAACAATGGGATGGCTGCAGTGCTACCATCATTTAAAAAGATATCCACAGCTGAGTTTTAAATATATAGTGTTCTAGCACCAATCCCACCACCAGTGTCAACTTCTCTGCACCAGTGTTCCCAGGTTCCCTCTTCGTGCTCACCCCATCCCAGCCTGCATCTTGACAGGCACTTCTTAAAGTTTAGTTGTCATTCTTGGGGTCTCATAATTTAAGTGTTGTATATTCTGTGGTTTGGATATCTAACTATACCATTCCTTTGGACCAGCAATGTTCCTGATTCCCCTTGACTGTAATCCCCCACCCACAACCACCGAGTTCTTGAGTATTGTCTGGTTTAGCTCCTTTGAAACTGCACAGAGTCCTCAATAAACTTAGAATTGGTCTACCATTTGACCCAGCAATTCCACTTTTGGGCATCCACCCCCCAGGATACAAAAATTTTCTTTCAAAAGGTCATTTCACACACATTATTCACTACAGCACTTAGCTCAATTCTAAGATTGGAGCCAACCTAGATGTCCAATGATAGATAAGTGGATTATGAAGATGTGGCATATATGACGCAAAAGTGATAGTAGAGCAGGTAAGGCACTTGCCTTGTACTCAGTTAATCCAGGTTCAATATCCTGGAGTCTGTCAGGAGTGACACCTGAGAACAGAGCTAGGATTAAGTCCAGAACACAGTGGATGTGTCTCCAAAACAGCAATACAAATAAGTAGTAACTATATATGCACAAAGGAATTCTTCAAAGCTCTACAGAACAATGAAATTGTGAAATTTGAAAGAATTTGGATGGAACTTCAAGATATCATGCTAAATAAAGCCAGAAATAGAAGGATAAGCAAAGGATGGTCTAGCTTATTTTTGATATTTAAAATAACAGGAAAACTGGAAGATGGGATATAAACTTTTAAAGGGTGAATACTTAGATCAGGTTTGACCCAGAATTTAAGGAAAAGGACAGAGAGAAAATAAATCAAATGATATTTTAAAGAAAGATTTTCACAGAAAGAAAAATTTTAATATCTGGACAAAAATGCTAATTTGAGCACATAAAATATATTTATAACATAAAAATGAAACTAGAAACTACAGTTTTAAAATTGATTAATAGGAATGGTTTGGTATTAAATAACAGTATATAAAACAGTAATAATTAACTTTCAAATTGTGATAACTATATGTTATTATGCTTATAAATAGGAGCTAAAACAAACAAAAAAGTAGAGAACAATTTTTAAGATGCAGCAATTCTTTCTAATAAAACTATGAAGTATTCTTGTTAAGTCTAAAACATTCTACTTCCACTTGTTTCATTGATCATGAGGTTGTAGTTGATTTGATTGTTATTGTTGAAATTATGGAAAGCCAACAGCTTTTAATGCAGAGAACATGAATTGAGTAGTAAAAATAAATTTATGAGAACTTTTTTAGCACTGTTAATAGTTCTAGTTATTTTTGATAGAATGAATTATCATGATTCCTGAGGCTAGAGCGATAGCACAGCAGTTGGGCATTAGTCTTTAACGTGGCCAACCCGAGTTCGATTCCTCCGCCCCTCTTGGAGAGTCCGGCAAGCTACAGAGAGTATTGAGCTCGTGCAGCAGAGCCTGGCAAGCTACCCATGTGTATTTTATATGCCAAAAACAGTAACAATAAAATCTCTCAATGAGAGACATTACTGGTGCCCGCTCGAACAAATCGATGAGGAACGGGATGACAGTGAATTATGATGATGAATAAATATATTTTACAGATACATTTTCAACAAAACAACTTTAAAATTGTTTCTTATTTTTTAAAAATTCCCTCTGAAGTAGTGTTATTACCAAATAATGATTTGCTAAGTATATAGAGTGATACAGTGATGAGTATATGCAAAAAATATATTAAAATTAAACAGTACAATTTGAAAACTTACCTATATATGCTAGAAATAGGATAGCACAGTAGCACTGTTACACTGTTGTCCAATTATTTATCGATTTGCTTGAGTGTGTACCAGTAATGTCTCTGTTGTGAGACTTCTTGTTACTGTTTTTGGCATATCGGATATGCCACAGGTAGCTTGCCAGGCTCTGCTGTGCGGGCGGGATTCTCTCAGAATCTTGCTGGGCTCTCTGAGAGAGACAGAGAAATCAAGTTCAGCCGCATGCAAGGCAAACGCCCTACCCGCTGTGCTATCACTCCAGTCCTATACATTGTAGAGAAATCATTCACCAAAGAGTACTAAAATTTGAAAGAATATATTAATTTTAATTACTATATGAATTGTATGGGTCTGGAATAATAGCACAGCAGGTAGGGCTTTTGAACGTGGCCAACCTGGGTTTGATTCCTCCGTCCCTCTCAGAGATCCCAGCAAGTGGCCAAGAGTATCCTGCCCACATGGCAGAGCCTGGCAAGCTACCCATGGCATATTCGATATGCCAAAAACCGTAACAAGTCAACAAGTCTCACGATGGAGACATTATTGGTGCCAGCTCAAGCAAATCGATGAGCAATGGGATGACAGTGATACAGTGATGAAACGTGTAACTAGGTAAATCATGACATTATCTAGTCTCCAACATGACAAAATAAATTACATCAATTATTTTTTATCTTTTGACATTTTACTTTAAAATTATTATAGTTTAAGTAACATGATTGCAATAAAGTTGAGGTCTTATCAAATCGATACTCAAAATTGCTGCACCTCATCACCACGAAAGTGCCCAAAATCTTACACCATGACTTATTATAACTTCTAGTCATTTTTATGATTCTCCTCTACCAATGTCTAAATGATTCATAATTATAACCTGAGTTTTATAGCTCAAGACTAAGTTTTTGCATTTGTTTAGTACTGTCTATGATTTAGTTCTCTCAATGGACCACAAACAAAGCCTATCATCTGATAGTTGTTCTCCTTTTTTTTCTTCATTTGCTTAATGTAATATCTACCAGTTCCATCCAATTGCAGAAAATAGCAAGGGATCATATGTTCTTATAGCTGGATAGTGTTCTGTTATGTACATATACCACATTTTCTTTTTACATGCATCTATTCTTGGACTTTTGGTTTGTTTTAATATCCTGACTATTTTACTAACCATTACTGTGAACATATGTTATGTGTATATGTGTTTTTAATCAACATTTTTGGATTGGGGGATCACGATCAAGATCACAAAATCCCGTTAATCGTCGATTTCTCGAGCGGGCTCAGTAACCTCTCATTCGTTCTTTCCCTGAAATCTTAGAAGTCTCTCTCAACTAGGCCCTCCCAACGATGTTGCACTGGGGGCTCTTTCAGGACCAGGGGAATGAGATCCAGCTTGTTACTGGATTTAGCATATGAATACACCATGGGAAGCTTGCAAAGCTGTCCCATGTGGGCAGGAAACTCTCAGAAGCTTGCCAGTTTCTCCCAGAGGGAGAAGTAGGCTACAAGATATTGTTTCTGGGAGCTTGTTTTTAAGTCTCTGGATGTTAGCAGTTGATGGGATTACACACACCTGGGTTCCTCTGCCGGATTGGGGGATAAATACCAAAAATAGAATTGCTGGGTCATATGGAAGTTCTATTTTTGTTTTTTTTAGGAATTTCCACACATTTTTCTTAGAACTTGAACCAGATTCACATTAAATTGAACAGAGAGCTGTGGTTCCTTCTACACTACATCTCATTCAACATTTGGTGTTTTTTGATATATGCCATATGTACCTCATTGTTTTTTTCTATTGCATTTCTTTAATAATGAGAATGAAAATACTCCACATACTTACTTGCTGTCCTTATGTCCTTTTTGAGCAAGTGTTTTTTCAATGTCTTTCTTAATCTCTTTCTTCATTTTGATCTGACAGTACTAGTGTATGTGTTTTCGGGTTATGTAAGTGCTTCCTTTGTCTTGAATATTAGCATATTATCTGAAGTATTGTGGACAAATATTTTCTCTCAGTTAATATGGTGATATTTTTAACCTTAGCCTAAATTTATTTTTCCATATAAAATGTTTTTAATTTTGTATAGTTCCAATTTTTAAAATGTTGTTTGTTATCTTTATCACTTAGAGTTAACTCATTGAGGACCCTTTGAGATCCATAATCTAGAGTGTGGTGTCCTTTTTTTTTTGTAAAGTATTTAATAGATTCTGATCTATGACTCTATTGCACTATGAATTAACTTTTGTAGAATTTTTCTCTAGCCAAAGTACCAGGTGCTCTGACTTCTCTCCTAAAAAGTCCATACTTCTTTTCATGGCTGTTCATAGTAACTAATCTCCAAAAGACTTAAATGACTTATTGACATTGTTTCCAAAGCTGCTTCCCTATTTGTCACCTGCTCAACTGTCCCTTGAACTCTAGCTCCTTTGGAGAGATTTTAGTGAATATAGTATATATGTCACTTGTGGCACTTACCACCTAGCTGCACTTAGATTGCTAGCATCTCTGCATCCCTGTGGCTACCACTGAGGGCAACAGAGAACAACTCAGCCATATGAAAACATGGCAAGATAGTAATAATTGCTGTAAATTTTATTATAATCATCATATCATAAACACTTAGGGGGATATTTTGTTTGTTTTTCAGCATTTCTTTAATGCTGGGCCAGGATTTTAAACTGGAGCATTTGTATATCACTTAGAAAATCTTCACTAGTTCAAGAAGTTTCATATGTTTATGAGTAGTAATAAAAAAGAAGAAAAAAGAGGCAAGTTTACCCAATTGAAACAACACCTTTTTATTTGTTTCTGGATGACTTCTATTTGGTTGATTTATCATTACATTTTGATCATTCCTGGTGTAGTTCAACATCTGTTCAATTATATTCTAACACATATTTCCTTAACATGTTTTCTGCTCCATCTTCCCTTTGTTCTCTTGGACAAATTAAGTGCTGTCAATTTCATTTGGGATATGAAAAGTTAAAGGTTAAGTTGGAGATATGCAAGAAAATTAAGTCATCAATAGGAAATTACAGTTAAAAGAAAAAATATAGGAAAAATTTCTTTAACACAAAATACTGTTGAAAGTGAAAAAAGAAAACATGTACATGCATATGTACATGTGTAATATTGGCAATTTTAAATATCTTAATATATTTTATGTACTGATATGAAATTGATACATCAATCTTACCTGAGATTTTGAAAAAATATTGCACTGAATTAATGAAATTCATTAATTAACTATAAAAATATTTTCCCATTTTCTTTGTCCTACAATTTATTTTAACTACTTAAATTTGCAGCATTATTTACATATAACTTCATTTTCCTGTATTCTTCAGTTAAATAAAGGTACCTCACTTTTAAAATCCCCCATGATATCATGTACCTTTCACTTTATCATTTATCCTTGCATTTTTAAAAAATTTTTGCATTCTTTAAAATTTTTAGTTTTTAATGATGATCATGAAAAAGAGAAAAACAGATTTAAAGCTAGAGTTCAATTTCTTCATGCTATCTGGTTTCTATTTCTCACAAGGAATGAAACTATGAAACTAAATATTATTATATATCAGATGTATTTTGCCAAAATTGTCTCTATTATGTATAATTATTGAAGAGAAACAAAAGAAACATATACATTAACACACTATTGACTTAAATTACTAGGTAAGATTTATGGGTATTTTTTATTATCAAGTAATTTTGTACAGAGGGTAGGGCGTTTGCCTTGCACGAGGCCGACCCGGTTTTGATTCCTCCGCCCCTCTTGGAGAGCCCAGCAAACTACTGAGAGTATCTTGCCCACACAGCAGACCCTGGTAAGGTACCCGTGGCATATTCCATATGTCAAAAACAGTAACAACAAGTCTCACAATGTAGACATTATTGGTGCTTGCTCCAGCAAATTGATGAACAACGGGATGACAGCGACAGTGACACAGTGATGCAGCCTTAAAAAAATGTAGTGGTTCATTCTGATTAAATGCTGAGTTCTATAAAATTTTTAATTATATATAATTTGTTAACAGATTTTATGGTCTTCTAATTGTAAGGAAAGTAGTTTATAATATTCTTATTCGAGATGCTCAAATTCGATATCAATATCTTGAAACCAAGATTTTTAAATGGAAATTTGATTTTTTTTTCAAGTTTCTTTGTTTAATGAGATACAATGCATAGATTTCATACAAAAATAAAAGACAATGTCAAGAGGGAAATCCAATGCCAAACTATAGCCATGGAAACTATTATAATTATGGGTGAAGGACACTGTCCTTCCCAAAATATTTTCAATGGCCCTAGAAAATGTCCATGATGACATTCAGCTAAGCAAATTAAGCCAATTAAGGCTTTACAAAGTCAATAAAAACTTAATCATATCTGAAGCTACTTATAGAAATAAAGAATAAAGAAGTTATTCAGATTAGGAAACATCTTTAAAAATAACTGATAGGAGAAGCTTTTCTATATGATAGGATGAACATGTACTTACAGTGCTCCTTTACATAACTGAGTCATATGAGTCACTCTTCTTTGGAATGTCAGAAACTTTCCTCTCTTCTAGAAGCACCAGGCCTTCTCCCATCACTTACCTCAAGATAAGAACCCACATTTTTTGGGGGGTCACACCCGGCAATGCACAGGGGTTACCTCCTGGCTTTGCACTCAGGAGTTACTCCAGGCGGTGCTCAGGGGACCATATGGGATGCTGGGAATCGAACCCGGGTTGGCCGTGTGCAAGGCAAACACCCTACCCGCTGTGCTATTGCTCCAGCCCAAGAACCCACATTTTAACCCCAAGTGCTTCACATTTTATAACCATGTAATTTTCCAGTGTATAATTTTTTCTTTTTCTCATACTAATTAATCCCTCTAATGATGAGGATAACCAAAAACTTGAAAAGAACTCATAAATATGGGTGTAAGTTTCCTCTTTGTATATATAGCAGATTATCCTACTTTTTTTTAATTTATAGAAGAAATAAAATGCATTTTCATCTTTGATTTCCATAAATTGAACCTCAAACTCTGAATAACCCTTTCTATTCTCACTTTCCCTATCATAAAAAAAGAACAAATTTACTGATATGACAACATAAAATAAAGTGGTGAAAACAGAAACGGAAATGTAGATACTTTAAGAACGTGAAGTTTCTTATTGGGTTCTTCAACCACCGTTCTATAAAGTAAAAACAAACATTTCATCATTTGGTTATGGCCATAATTTTATCATGAATAACATACATAAAATGATTTTTTTTGATCCTCCCTCTTGTAGGCAGACGAATGGCCCAACTTCCTGTTGCCAAAAGATCATGACATAGCCTAATCATTCCAGTATACATATCCAGGCTGAGAACCCTGGGACCTTCTCAGATTGAGGGTAGGCAGATTCCCTTTCTGCCTGAGAGCACAGAAGCTTCCAGATATACTCAACAACCTCCCACATAGGAACAGCTCAGCTCCACAGCTGAACAAATTTACTGCAAATCCACCAAACTGTTCAGGATCTATAGCTCCCTGTCCATTGGCTGCATATGTGGCTGCATGACACCTAAAAATTTTATAGTATTGTTAGCTTAGGAGCACTGCAATCTGATTGGATAGTTGCATAGAAGAACACCAAGCTCAAGTGAGCCTAAACAATAACACAGAAGCCTCAATTAGCACTATACAGCACAGGAGATCCTCAGACAATGACTTGAGGAACATCATTGTGAAATATAACAATTAACACAAATTGACTCCTATTAATCTACATATTGGTAATTAGCCTTATTTTGTGACAAACAATATGAAGTACATTTATTTTACTTCAGGGTATGTTGGGGTCATTGGTGGGAAACTGGGTTATTGGTGGCTTTAAAGTTCTTCTATGATTTTCATGGGCTTAGTAACAAATTGCATTGAACAAAAAATATTTGAAGGATATTTCCATATGTTATGTCAACCCACAAATAGCTCAGGCAATTATTAGAATAACATTAAGGGAGGTTACATAGGATCAGTCATTTCTATTTTAACTGTTCTAATTATGTTCTCAGTGGTTACAAGGGCCTATTGTAGATTGCATAAATTAGTATTTCCAAAAGGAAAAGCCTCACTCTTTCCAAAGAATAAAGTTGTTTCTGCATTATATATTATGCATTCCTAAAAGTCAACAAAAATTACTTCAATGATTACCTTAGGCAAATCCCATGAATACTTTTGAATCCATAGTTCTTAGTATGCTCCAATTGCAAATATGTTCGCTTTCTAAAGTAACCAAAATTTAAAAATGTCTTTGTAGACTGTGTGGTTTCAAATATCCTTATGTAAGCAATTCTTCATGGAATTTCTTTCAACATTAATCTATTAAGTTGATCAACCAATTTATTAATCTGTGGAACATTTATTCATTGAAAATCAGAAAAAATAATATATTTTGGCTGAAATAAAGTGATTCTTATTATTTTAAATTTTAAAATTGCTTAAATTTTAGACCTGAAAAGATAATAGAAAGATTTTGATGATTATGTTTCATCTGTCAACTCTGGTTCGATCCCTAGAACCACATTTGGTCTTAAAGTAGTGCCAGCAGTGATCTCTAAAGATAAGGCCAGTAATATGCTCTGAGCACAACCATGAGTGTATTCTTAACACCATCACTCCAAAGCAAAACAAATTGGAAATATTCGAAATGTTTTCCAGACATTTTCTACCACCAAAAAGTTTAAAAGGATTTATTTAATTTAACTCTAGAGCATGATTTAAAATTTATTAGTTAAATCACAATTTATCTATACTTTTTGCACAACATTTAGCAAACTATAGCTACTAAAACAGAAAATACATTTTAAATAAAGCCACTGTCACTGTCATCCCATTGTTCATCGATTTGCTTGAGCAGGCACCAGTAATGTCTCCATTGTGAGGCTTGTTGTTACTGTCTTTGACATATTGAATACATCACGGGTAGTATGCCAGGCTCTGCCTCGTGGGCGGGATGTTCTCGGTAGCTTGCTGGGCTCTCCCAGAGGGGCAGAGGAATTGAACCCGGGTCTGCCATGTGCAAGGCAAAAGCCCTACCCACTGTGCTATCGCTACAGCCCATTTAAATAAAGTAAAATATTTAGATAATATTAAATCAAAATATTTTCAAGAAATGAATAATGCTTTAAATTTTTTTTTTGTTGGTGGTGGGTGGGGGAACAACAGGCGACCTTCAGAGGTTACTCTTGGCTCTGTCCTCAGGGATCACTCTTAGTAGTGCTCTGGGGATCACATAGGGAGCCAAGGTTGTCATCAGGGTTTGCCGAGTGTGAGGAAAGTACTTTCCAAATATACACACTCCATTGACAAAAAGGAAATTTTTCTTAAGTAAGTTTTTATCTGAAAATTCTAAATGAATGTAAAATAATAAAATCTGAATGAATTTGGGACTATTACTCTTTTCAAGATTAACAGTGAAAAAAGGTCACAAATGATTATATTTCTTCAGTTTCTTCAAGATCTAGACATACAACTTACTAAAATATATTTTTCAATTTTACCACAAGAGTCATACATGTGAAATTTATGATTTGTTCTTTATTTAATTAATAAAGAAACTTTGCTATTTGCACAAAGAATATTTTGACTCAGATTCATGGGAAAAAATAGAAAATCTTGCTAATTCATAGATTGAATATATGCCAATCACCATCAAATTAACATGGGAACATTTAACCAAATGCTGTTTATAAAAATGAAAACCGAACACTAAAAAAAGTGTTTCAGAATATTAGTCAAACCATTCATGGGTGGCTATAATACTATAGAATTTAATTATATGTGTCCTAATTCTTAAAGAAAAAATTGAATAAATATTTTATTTTTTATTATCATAGTTCATTTATTTTTCTGAACTCGATGTTAGCATCAACATTGCCTTGAGATTTTTATAGGAATTTAGGAAATAAATTAATATTATTCTTTAACATTGAAAGTAAGCAGTCTTTACATTTATTTTTGAATTTTTTTTCGGTTTCTATGGATTACAGTGCTAGTAGTGTTAAAATTTTGATAAGTGTTTTCTGATTGCATTTACCATTGACTTATTTCTTCATTCCAAGTTTACTTAACATATGCTCCAATCTGTTGAGGTGTTGAGTATATTCAAGTGAAACAGTTTATTTCCTCACACAAAGACTACAAATCTCTGTGTAGTATCGATATAAAGTTTATAATAGAGGATAACGTTTCCTGCATTAATACGTGTTTAGGGAGCCATAGAAATACAGATGTATCTTTTAGCAAGCTAGTATTTTAGGCAAGGGAAATTTCTCAGAAATTTGCATTGAGTTTTGGGAGTTAGCAAGGAATATTGGTAAAGGCAATTATTTGTCATATTATAATAAACTGATGCACAATTTATCATGATATTCATAGAAAAATACAAGCACAAGATATTCATATACTCCTTAGAAATAATAAATTTAGAAATAATGTCCAGTAGCATAATTGTAGTTAATACTGAGATTATTGCTAGTGTGGGTGAGTGGGGAACTAAGGGTGAGTGGAAAGTTACAATAAAGAGCAGGATGCTCCCGCCTACTTGTCTGACTATAGTGTTGCTGATAATGGGCCAGGGAATGTCTGGACTCTTAAAAGTCTACAAGAACTCCTGCAAAGGGTTAACACTAAAGTTCTGAATTTTGCCCAAGTTCTGATGTTTGCTGTCTCAAAAAAAAAAATAAAGTATTTTCCCAGAGAAAAGAATTTCAAGAGAGGAGCGTGAAGTGTAAGAGTTGAATTTAGGAAAATGAAAGAAATTGGAAACCCAAACGAAAGTGTTGTGGCTGACTGGCTGACTAAAATGATTCCACATCCCTTCCTTTTTTTTTTTTTTTTTTTTGCTCATAGGTTTTGCAGGTGTTTACTGAAACTACTCTGGCTTGGTGATTTTTCTGAAGCTAAGATTCCATTCGTATGGGGTGGTAAGGAAAAAGAACAGGGGAATTGGAATCTTCATTCCATCTTATCTGGATCTTCATTCCTGCTGAAAGATCCATTAATAGTTTTGTTTTTTCAGTCACAACCAACAGTGCTCAGGGCTTACTCCTAGCATAGTGTCCAGGGACCAATGCTATTGGTGCTCTGAGAACTTTATAGGGAGCTGGTAATTGAACCCGGGTCAGATGCATGCAAGTCAAGTGCTACACCTGCTGTACTTTTGTTTTGGCCCCAGATGTATCTTGCTGGGTCTTGGCTTTCTATTTACTTGGGCGCCCTTAATATGGAACAGGGAGCTACCAGCTGGAACTTCTTTTCAGAACCTATCTTGGTTCTATGACTTTTTGAAATTTATTCAAATTTATTGTGAAGAACCCCCTAACTCACTACATGATAATTATGATAATTTTTATCCTTCTGGATGTGAACAGAGCCAAGATTCAAATTTTATGTTTATGTTTTCGGTTTATTTTGTCGGTTTCTAAACTTAATTTTAAATGCCATCTTGAATTCTGATAGGCAATTGACCACCCTGAATCTAGTTGGATGACATACCATATTGATTTTAAGTTGATCAATGGTAATTTAGTGCAGTTTGAAGAATGTATTCTAGCATAAAATGCAGAAGATAGGAAACTCTTTTAAAAACTATGAAAAAGTAGAAATTTGTTATTTTTCTCCTACTGTAGGAAAATCACTACAGTAGTTCTTGGTATACTAGTGTCATGAGGGTGAAATGTCTAGGTAATACCACTAATGTTCTGTAGCTAGAGGAACAATATAGCAGGCCAGGGAGCAATTTTTCCTGCATGCAACTGACCTGGGTACAATCCATAGAGTCTCATGAGCCACGCAACTCATAGGGCTTCATGAGCCCACCGGAAGTGGTTCCTGAGCACAGAGCAAGAGGTCGGCTTTAACCACAACCAGGTATGGCCTAAAAGTAAAATAAAATGAAGAACTATTGCTGCCAAAAGATATCAAAAACTGTTCTGAGAGATGTTTAGGATATAGAATTAACATGTCAAGTTGAATAAATATCGTTGACTGTGACTAGAAATAAAAATAAATATACAATAGTTTCTAGTTTTTTAGTTAACTTGAACTTCTTATTGAAAGATGATATTATGAATTGAAAGGAGATACAATGTAAGAATCCTCAGAAGTTACTGACTCCATATCATTCATTTTATATATGAATTCTATGAGTTACGATGCATTTCTACTGAAAAGGCAGTTTTAGGGATACTATATGCCCTTGTTCTCTCATTGTTAGACTTTGCCTGCTTTTCTAAAGAATGTTCTCAAATTGAACAACATTATCCATATGGAAAATAGAAGAAGAAATAAATGTTTATATAGAGCTGATGTTTTCTTTTAAAATTCTCTAGCAATTTAACACTCTGAAAATAAAGTTTTCTTAAATTAATTTCTTGTTCCTATAGATATTATAAAATATTAGTTAAGTAGAAAATTTTAACAATATTTTGAAATTATCTAATAATATTATCATTGATTCATATAAATGCATCTTTATTTTTTTCCATTTAAGATTCACTAGAAATTTCCAATAGAAAGTACATGGACACAGCAGGTACTCATTTTATGGAAAGAAAATTAGCAATGCATGTAAATAATTAGATGAACAAAGTAAAGGACAGTAGATAGGAAAAAACCTCCTATGTCAGTAGAACAGAGACCCAAGATGGAAAATAATTGACCAGAGAAATTTGGGTTGCTGATTTTTTAAAAAAAAATTGCTTCAACTGATTTATACTGGTTTTCATGTAATAGATTAAATATTTAAGTTTGAACAGACAAAACTCCAAAATTTATTTCTCATATGATAAGATGGCAGGACTTCTCCCAAATAACTTCTGGAAATAGCTATAAAGAAGAGGGATGGTTTTGTTGCCAGGTTTTCTGAGACATTCACAGTATATTAATCTCTAGTGACATTGTTTGTGTACCCTAATTAGAAACCCTCTTGTTCCCATATATCTTAATGTCCAGAGGATGTTATTTCTGGATCTGTTTTCAGAATTATAGAACTGTATGTTATTCTCCCTGATCACAGGTATTGATGACAGGCGCTCTATTTTACTTGTACTTCAGTTGGCATAATATTTTCCAACAAGTTCATGTATTACTTTTAAAATAACTTAATTCAACCCTTGTAGACAAAAGAGAAACATTTTCTTTCTGTGGTCATTCAGGATGAGATTGTGACACCAATGGTCTCTGTAACACTGCTCCAGGGAAATATTTCTAGGATCTGACACATTCAGAGAGAAAAGAAGGATAAAAAACTGACCTTTTTCTGAAAATGTGATAAAAGCAACATCACACCAGAAGAAAACTAACAGTGAATGGAGGTAGATCCACCCATGAGACCTGCAGGTCAACATATATTCAAGTGCAGATCAGAGAATGAGTTTCCCCGGAAGAGGAAGCAGGGCAGCTGAAAAAGACACCTTCAGAGAAAGAAAGTGCTCTATTTAACAGAGCTTGATTTCAATGTCAGTACTACTTAGTAGCACTACATGGGAAAAGCGTCACTGGCCAGTGCCCAGAAAGAGCAGTTACTTCCTGCACCATTGAGCCTACATACCAAAAGTTCATTTGAAAAGAAAAAAAAAAAAGACCCTTTCTTAGATGTGTAAGTTGAATCACAATTAAAAAGATAATTATGATGTGTAGTGAATGCAAGATATGATAGTATGAGTAGTTTGTAGGAATATGAAAGTAATTGCTCATACAAAACAAGAGAAAATAAATTCTTTTTTTTTTTTTTTGCCTTTTGGGTCACACCCGGTGATGCACAGGGGTTATTCCTGGGTCTGCACTCAGGAATTCTTTCTGGCGGTGCTCAGGGGACCATATGGGATGCTGGGAATTGAACCCGGGTCGGCTGCATGCAAGGCAAAGGCCCTACCCGCTGTGTCATTGCTCCATCCCCGAGAAAATAAATTATTAATGAAGAAGTAAAACGTTCTGACTATTGTTCTGAAAAGATAATGCAGATTACATAATACTAAAATGAAGAAGTTGTAGGGAGCTAAAATATGCCAAACCCTTTTAAAGTTCTGTCACCTAAAACTAAAACTGACACATTAATATGCTTGCTCTTTATTATTATACACATAGGTATAATCTCTATGCAGAAAATATATTAACA
The DNA here is from genome assembly GCF_027595985.1 of Sorex araneus. Taxonomy (NCBI): domain Eukaryota; kingdom Metazoa; phylum Chordata; class Mammalia; order Eulipotyphla; family Soricidae; genus Sorex; species Sorex araneus. The sequence continues at coordinate 173,173,814 of NC_073303.1, read as the reverse complement.
AAGAAACAATTAAAAATATGAAGCATGCTTTTTAATATGTAAAATAAGATATTAAATACCAATTTAACATAACATAATCCACAAAGTTCTATTTATTTCTTTTTTGTTCTAATCAACTTGTTTTCATTGTGGTACAAAAATAATTTTTTCCACTTAATTTTTTTATTTACTCACCCAATGTCTTTATTTTTTGTAGAACATTATTAAGCATCTTTGATTATTTAGTAGAAAAATAAAGTCTCAAAAAAGGAAAATGCTTTCGGTTCTAAATTTGCTCCTATTCTATAAAGTGTAATTTTGGAATTCTAGTTAAAAAAGGAACAAAACATTTCAGCGAGGACTTCAAATTTTAGAATCATTGGATTTTCTTTTCAAAAGGTCATTGATTACACAGTGGATAATTATATATAAAGGTCATTTATAGAGAGGATTTCTGATTACGAGTTATAGAAAAATGTGGATTTTCAAAGTTCACAAAAGAGTAACAGCTGATGATGTACTTTTATTTTTGCTGGAAGTTATAAGATAATTAGCAATTAAAAAGATGTCAAAGATAGGATTGAAGATTGAATGCAAAAGAATGAAGTTTAATAGAAATAAATTTAGTAACAGACTTGTATCCAAAAAATCCATCTGTATAGTAAATTATGGTGAAAGACCAGTATATACACATATAAATATATTTGGAGTCTTTTTGACTGTAAAGTTAATGTGAGCCAGCAATGAAATCTGATTGCCAAAATGATGCAATCTTAGACTTCATCATTAGTGATAATTGGTGGGGAGAGTTGGTTGGTGCCACTCCTAACAAAATCTGTTGTTAGAGTACAAATAGAACACATATTTGTTGTATAACTGTTAGACAGACAAAAACATGATCCATATTTAGAGGTGAGTAGCCAGTGCATTGCATGGATTTGAGGGTATAAACTATAAGAAATGATTAAAGGAGAGAGATAAATTTACTATGAGAAGTATAAAATTACAATGCAGCAAACAGGCCTGTATCATAAATCTCAAAGCCCTTAGCACTTTATGGAACCACATCTTCCATAAGTAATTCAAATGTAAGAGACACAAATAGATGTCTTAAATAATTCAGTCTTTCTTCTTCCTATTAATAATAATTGACACATCAACACTTTATTATTTCAGAAAGTATCCAATCATTTTATGCAGTTTTACCAAGTCCCTTATGGACATCATTTAGAGTAGTGTTTTTCAGTCATGGCCATATTACTTCCTATGAGGCTCTAGGAAATTCCAAGGGGCAAAATATACGTAAAATATGTAAGTGGGACCAAAACAAAGATTATGGGTCAATCAGTAGGACAGAGGGACAATAGGATGGTGACAATGATAGAAGTGAAATGCTGTTTTAGAGAAATTTGGATATATGATATAATGCTTGAAGAGAAGAGAGTTTTGACTCTGGAACTATCCTAACTCTAAAGGCTTTTTTTTTTTTTTTTTTTGCTTTTTGGGTCACACCCAGCTATGCTCAGGGGTTACTCCTGGCTTTTCACTCAGGAATTACTCCTGGCGGTGCTTGGGGGACCATATGGGATGCCGGGGATCGAACCCGGGTCGGCCGCGTGCAAGGCGAATACCCTACCCGCTGTGCTATCGCTCTGGCCCTCTAAAGGCTTTATGTTCAAAATTTATGTAGTCAAAGTGAAATAAAAACTAAAGACTTCCAAAGTTTCCTCTAAATCAAAAAGTACTAATTTTATTTCTGTATAATAATTTTTCTCTACTATGTTCATTTTCTTATATAAATTGGATCTGTTTATAAAAATATTCAGGTGAATAAAAATTAATTTTAATATCTTATCTTCTATATTTGATTCCTACTTTAACTAAAAGTCACAAAAGTATTATATCAACTGTAAAGACATTGTTTTTGACCCTTCAGTTGGAACAGCATCTGAAGAATATTGGTAGATGGTATGAGTCAAAAATTTACCATTGACTATATAATATATAATTTTCATCATATGCTAGCATATTTTACATATAACTACATTTTAAAAGAAAATGCACATACTAAAATAAAGGGACCTCATTTTGTTTTTAGCTTTTGTTAGAGACTATTGTTATTTTGTTTTTGTTTTTTGAAGTAAATAGATTTTATTTAGAGGTTTCTCAGGGAAGGAGGAAGGGATAAGTGGGATAGAGAATAGTGAAAGTAACGCGCTCAAGAGAGAACACAAGCTTATCCAAGGGTGGAGGAAATCCCTACACATAACCGAGCTTTAGACACAGAACTACAAAAGCATAAAAGTACACATCTGAAGAGGGGAGATGTGGGCGACACATGTGCTCGGCCACGTGGGCACAAGCAGCACATGGGCTCAGGCAGCATATGTGCCGACTATTGTTATTTTTAATAGTAGTTATATTTTTGATTCTTAGGAAAAGTTCTAACTTCTAAAAATAAGTTAATAACTTTATATCATTTTTACGTATTATTTGCTTCAAAGAGATATATCCCATAGGTGTTGAAATTGACTAACAACCAATATATAGCACTGTAGCACTGTGGCACTGTCATCCCGCTGGTCATCAATTTGCTCGTGCGGGCACCAGTAACTTCTCCATTGTGAGACTTGTTGTTACTGTTTTTGTCACATCAAACATGCCAGGGGTAGCTTGCCAGGCTCTGCCGTGCAGGTGGGATATTCTCAGTAGTTTTCCGGGCTCTCAGAGAGGAACGGAAGAATCAAAACCGGGTCGGCAAAAATTCTACCTGCTGTGCTATTGCTCCAGTCTAACAACCAATACATAAGCCTGGTATATGTATTCCATATACCAGGTATATGTACCTGGTATATGGAATACATAATCCATGTGTACTTGGTACACTTAGTCTTCAAATCTTTGATGATTAAGTATAGAATTAAAGAAAGGTGAATCCTGATTTCAATTTTACTTAAGCATTTGTCACAATATATCAAGAAAATATTTAGATCATTTCAAAATATATTAATGATTTCTAATTTGACACTAAAATGTAGGTACTAAAATGTATTTGAGTAAGAATATTTTCTTTGGATGAAAAATTTGTATTAATAATCAGTAATAAAAACATAAACTCGGGGCTGGAGCGATAGCACAGCGGGTAGGGCGTTTGCCTTGCATGCGGCCGACCCAGGTTCGAATCCCAACATCCCATATGGTCCCCTGAGCACCGCCAGGAGTAATTCCTGAGTATAGAACCAGGAGTAACCCCTGTGCATTGCCAGGTGTGACCCAAAAAGCAAATAAACAAATAAATAAATAAATGAAAACACAAACTCATACTTAAGTATTTTATGTACATAGTTATGCTTATATGATATATTATTTTTAACATAATTATCTTAATTTTCTTGGTGAATTCCTAAAATCTAAGTGGTATATACAATGAAATGTAAAATAATATATAATTACCTAACAGTTGAAATATTTGTACTATCAAACAGATCAAAATCAAGATAATGAGACACAATGCATCTCACACAAGAAATAATATTATATATCAAAATAAAAAAAAACTCAGAAACAATTTTTGTTGTCAGTTTATGATATAAAGAAACTCTCACCCACTTTTGGTGCAAATATTGTCAGGATTAAAGTCTGTGGAAATCAGCATGGTGATTTTTCATAAAAGTAAAACTAGTGCTTCATGTAACCCAGAAATTCACTTTCTTGGTTCCTACCCCAAATCACACACACACACCAAAAAAGCACTCAAAATTATATTTTCATATCATTGTTCATTGCAGAACTTAGTATAATACCTAGCGTATGGAATCAACTCAGGTATCTAATGCCAGATGAGTAGATAATGCAAATGGTTAATTGTATTGTAAACTATAGTGCCTAAAACAAAATTTAAAAATTAAAATAAAATAGGCCTGAAAAAAATTAAAGGTGTAATACCAGATGTTCACGTGTGTCTATGGAAACAAGGGGATATCATCTATCAAAAGTTTGAGAACCCCCTGGAACTACACACAGAAATGAAAAAGTCCAGGGATGAAAAAAAAAAAAAACGGAGGTAACAAAGGGTCAAGATCAAAGACCTTGGACACATTCCTGCTGTAGAAGTATTACAAACAACCTATAATAGTTGTTTTATAAATATTATGGTTTAGAATGCATGATGGGGTTGGGAAAAAACCCAAGGCCATGGGTAGAGGGATTTTGAAACTGCTGGTGGGATTGAAAATAGAATATCATATGTCTGAAATTCTATTATTGACAGCTTTGTAAATCATGGTGCCAGCATTAAGGCAAAAATATGTCTTCAAAGTTTGCACTCATTAAATGGTGCATTACAAGTTAGATCATCAGAAGTAAATATAGCTTGATAATAATATAGAGAATTTTTAAAGATAATGGTCTATTGTTAGACACTAAAGACATGGTTTATTTTTCTCAAGAGAGTGAATTATGCATAGGGTTTTGGGGAACTGTTTTATGTGAAATAAGCTAACAGGGAGATAAACTTACCTTAAAAGTTGGACATGAGATGCACGACGGGATTAAAGTTGTGCCTGCATATAAAAATGCATGCTTTTTCACACATCACATACATTATTAGCATTTAATTATGCACTGTAGCAGTGTAGCACTGTAGTCCTGTTGTTCATTGATTTGCTCGAGGGGACACCAGTAACGTCTCCATTGTGAGACTTGTTGTTAATGTTTTTGGCATATCGAATATGCCATGGGTAGCTTGCCAGGCTCTGCCGTGCGGGCAGAATACCCTCAGTAGCTTGCCAGGCTCTCTGAGAGGAAGCATTTAATTATATTGCAAGTAAATTAGTGTGTATTTTTTACTTTATGTAAAAAGTGAAGTAAGTTCAACATTTTATTGACTGGACATTTTCCAGTAGCCAGTATGAAATGACTTTCTAAATTCCTTTCATTATCAGGAATTTGATAATCACTAGACTGTTTAGTTTCTTCTTTTAATGAAGCAGATAGTCCTGTTGAATGTTGATTTCCTCATTTTAAGAATGAAAGGACCACAAAGAGAGAAATTTCTCATTTCCTCATTGCAGAATGAGAAAACATACTTAAAACATACAGTAGACTATTATATGTTATCAGTAATTTAAATGGAATGATTTTTATTATCTCTGACAATAACTGCAAAAATATTGCACTGTCACTGTCATTCTGTTGCTCATTGATTTGTTTGAGCGGGCACTAATAACCGTCTCTCATTGTGAGACTTATTGTTACTGTTTTTGGCATATCCAGTATGCCACAGGTAGCTTGCCAGGCTCTGCTGTGTGGGAGCGATATTATCTAAATTTATTTAAAATTAGTAAAATTCTTGTTTTGTTTCTTTGTGGACTAAATCTGATAGTTTTCTGGGCTTACTACCAGTTCTGTGCCCAAGTATCACTACTGATACTCAGGGGACCATATGTAGTGTCAGGGACTGAACTGGGTGGGCTGCATGCAAGGCAAATGACCCACTTACTTTAATATCTACATGGTCCCTTAATTATTAAATGTCAACAGTGCAGACATATGTTATGACCCATCACATCCTCTTGCAAAGAGGATGTGTCTGACATCACACAACTTGTTTCAAATTATTATGCATAAAAATAAACATCTAACAAGACAGTATAGCCACATAAATGCCAGAACAGGTGTGTCTTTACAAATAGAATCAAGTATCCAGTTCTATGTTTAGTTTTCCTGTTCATTCTGAATTTTTCATCAAGTGTCTCTAGTAGGTATATTACCTGTGTTCACTTCTCATATTGTCTCAGATAGGATCAATTTATGAACCAATTTACTTAAGAGAATAAGAAATAATTTTTTGGTTTGGGATATAGTACAGTGGGTAGGGAGTTTGATTTACATGCAATAGACCAAGATTGGACCCCCTGAGCACAACCAGAAGTAATTCTTGAGTGCAAAGCCAGGAATATGCCCTGAGCATCACCAAGTGCAGCCCCAAAACCCAAATTTTAAATTAAGTAATTATTTTTTTTTAAAGTACAACCAAATTTTATTTAGTGTTCTCTCCACTAAGTATTCTCATTTATTAAAGTGCTATGTGGATTTCTTTCATGAGTATGTTTTAAAAGCACATAGAGTTTTGTACAACTCTTAGAACTTTCTGAATTACATAATGTTCTCTCAATGTCATTTGCATTGCTATTGTACTTTCTAAAAACTATCACCCATAATTTTGTTATTTCTATTTCTTTTTAATTGAGGTAATATTTGTTTGTAGGAATATAAATATTAATATTTTTAGAAATTTTATGTTATTATACCACCCCTGACACAAAGTGCCAATATTCTTTCAGTATTATTACCTTATTACCCACTTTCTACCTTCCACCATTGGTAACCTACATTCTTTGGAATGTCATTGATGTCAATGAATGTTGTTTATGTTTTGCTTTGTTTCTTTATTCAACATCTGAGATCATCAATCTTTCTTCTTAAGACTTAGTATCACCTTCTCCATGAATGTTGACATAAAAGGAAAGCTTTTATCTTTTCTATTTACTAACATTTATACACTTTGAAAAAAGCCTTGATTAAATATTTGGATCTCAAAGTGAGATTTCAGTATGACTCAAGTCAATTGCATGTAACTATAATCTAACATATTGGGGAAATATATATTATTGAAAATAAGCATATGATTCATTTGGATATAAAAGGGGAGGTTTCAAACCAAAAAGATGAAATCCAAACACCAGTGTGAAGAGAATGAGGACAGATTCAATAACATATCCTATTTACATGTACAGAGAGAAACAGCTTCTCCAAATGTAGTTACTTAAATCTTTGGAAAGTTTTAGACAGCCATTAGTCATGGAATCCAAAGTAACAGAATACCAATTGGCTTAATTTATGTTTATATTTTTGCAGAATGAAGGAGGGTATTATAGAATCACCTGTCAGTTTTATTTTGAGCATGTTCTCCTGGTACAATAGGTTTTGAATTTTCCTTTGTCTCTCACATTTTGTTTCATAACTGTTCTTACAAATAAGAGACTGCTTTAATTGATATCATAAATCATTTAATTTCAATTATAACCCTATCTTGGGCTGGAGCAATAGAACAGCGGTAGGGCGTTTGCCTTTCACGTAGCCGACACGTGTCTGATTCCTCCGCCCCTCTGGGAGAGCCCAGCAAGATACCGAGAGTATTGCGCCTGCATGGCAGAGCCTGACAAGCTACCCATGGCGTATTGGATATGCCAAGAACAGTATCAATAAGTCTCATAATGAGAGACATCACTGGTGCCCGATCGAACAAATCGATGAGCAACAGGATGACAGTGAAAGTGACCCCTATCTTATCAGTGAATATTATATATGTGCATATATAATACACATATATAAGTATACACACATATATGAATATTTCATATATATGTATACATGCACACACACATATATATGTATGTATATATATATATATATATATACATGCAATGGAAAGGCCCAGTAAAGATATAATGAGGTTTAAATACTCTTTTTTATGGTAATTTGGGTCACACCCAGCAATGCTCAGGTATTACTCCTGGTGATACTTGGGGGACCATATGGGATGCTGTGGATCGAACCCAGGTCTATGGTAGGCAAATGCCCTACCCACTATACTCCAGCCCTAGGTTTAAATATTTTTAATTAAAAAAAATATTTTTTCTTCTCATTTTTTTTACTTTTTATAAGGAATCCCAGCTCATAATGTTTCTAAACTCCTAAATATAATGAAATTAAAAATAACTATTCTTGGGGCTAGAGCAATAACACAGCAGGTAGGGCGTTTGCCTTGGACGCGGTCAACCCTGGTTCGATTCCCAGCATCCCATATGGTCCCCTGAGCATCACCAGGAGTAATTCCTGAGTGCAGAGCCAGGAGTAACCCCTGTGCATTGCTGGGTGTGACCCAAAAAGAAAAAAAAAGCTATTCTTCACATTAATATAGACTAGGGATAAAATTTTCTGAGTAGATAACTCTGATAAATATGATATTTTCTGTCTAATAAATAGAAAAAAAGTTGCTACAGAAATGGGATTCAATTAATTGCTTTAAAAGACTGCAAATTAAATAATGGAATTATATTGAAAACCTATTTAAAATATCAATGAGACTAGTCAGGATTTCAAAGGCTCTAGGAGTCTTTGGGGAGTTGATCAAAATAAATTTGCTTCAAATTGTAGAACATGTACTGATCTAATAAATATGGTGTTCCTTTTAATTCAACTATATATTTAACTTTAGATTAGGTTTAGTGAAACTATCCCAGAATAAATTTTTTTCTGACATATTACTTTATATTTCAGTTGGAAAAACCAATAAACAGCTCAAATTTAGGCTGGTTAGTACTGAAGCAATTACTTTCCCATTCTAATTCTACAATGTCCACAATAATTATAAAATCCGAGTTTTTAAGGATTGCATTTGCTATTCTTACTTGACTTCCACCTCATGTAATTCTTTGAACTATATTTCTATATTTCCTATTAGCTTTAGTTTCACTTTCTCCCTTGGATCCAGTCTCCTTTCTGATAGTCAAACTTATGAGGTAGAAGGTACTCATTCCATGCATTCAATTCTCTTTTCCAATTTTATCTCCTAAAATAGTCTTACCTTATACATTTAAAATGTTTTAGCTCTTCCCATTTTGGTCATTCTTACTCAATTTTTCTAGATGTATTTTCTATTAATATCCTTATATGAAAACTTAAATATGATGATATTTTACTTTTTATCATATTCATTCATTAAAGAACAAGTCATTAAAATGGGTCATATATATTCAGTATCTAGGAATGTTTCTAGCTCATTTATTAAAGAAATATTATGCAGTTATTGCATATATAATTAAAATCACAGGCTGGAAGTTATTGTGCTAGATTTATAATTTTCATGCTCAAAGTATATATGAAAGATTAATTAATTTAAATGGAAGTTATTTCAAAGTTTAAGAAGATAAAGTTATACCAAGTATAAATTCACAATAGATTTATGTATTTCCTAGGAAGTAAATATATAAATATTTTTTACATATTTATAAAGACACTGAGGTTTACCTTCTTTTTAAAATAGTTACTTATTAGGAGTATTTCGCCAAGGGAAAAAATCTGCTGAAGATATAATATCTGAAAATTATAAATGTCTTATTTTCAATTAAATAACTTAAACCTAGTTTCCCTTGATATTTTCTATTATAAAAAGGCTAGTCTTCTATACCTGCTTTTGTTTACATTTATCAAATTTATGACCATCTTTTTACTGTTCTTGTAAAATTATTTCAGGCACAGTTTCAAAAGGAAATCAGAAGAAATCTTTGGAAATGACTGACAGATAGTACCATATCGACAGATGTTTTAAATTTCATTTCCAGATGAAGTGTATCCCCATACATTATTCCAAAGTTTCACTTGAGAAAATAAGTGTGTGTAGCATGTAGTATGACTCTCTGTATTGTATATGTGATATAGTATAACTACAATATTTATAAAACTACTGAAGTTTGTCTAGACAGTTTGGAAAAAGATCCTTCTGAGGTTGCCCATCATAAATTCTAAACTTCCAATGATATTAAAACTGCAGCTATCAATCTGGAGTCTCTTATCTCGTTTTTATGCTCTCCCTGTGCCCTCTGACTGGACACAAGTTTAATCTTTTACACATGGAGTTCCCTTCACGTGACCCAGCAACGAAATAAGATGTTTTCAAGCAAGAAAATAATTATCTATCAAAATAACAATGACATTGTTAAGGAGGCATTATCCCAGGTATTTACGCAAAATATTTCTCAGGTCATTAGTCTTTTTACAGAATTGAATTTTGCTCAACTTTACAATGAGTTTCTACTATTCTATTTCTCATGCTAGTGCAGCAAGTGTAACATATGCTTAATAGTTCTCGGAGAAACTTTTCGTCTGGAATAGACAGCTTGACAATCTAGACCTATGGCTAGGAATACTTTTGCTTGAGTTGTACACTAAGGTATTCCATAGAGAGAAATTAGGAGGGGGGAGGGAAATCAGGAATATTGAAGGGAAATATACACTGGTAAATGAATGGTTGTTGGAACATTATATGACTGAAACGCAGGCATGAACAACTTTATAACAGTATATCACTAGGTGATTGAAAGGAAAGAAGGAAACATAGTTTCAGACTTACTTGAACAATGAAAATATTACTATCAACATTTTAACTTCCATTTTTGTGCTATAAAATTCAATTTGAACTTTATATTTTGTCGCTATAAAAAGTTAATAAAAGTAATTCTCAACAACTATTAAGCAAACTTTACTTTATGTTTAAGTTTATTTAATAGGAAGAAAAGTTTTGACATAGAACGCATGACTCAGATGAATAAATTTGTAATAGCACTGTCACTGTCATCTCATTATTCATTGATTTGCTCGAGAGAGCACCAGTAATGTCTCCATTGTGAGACATGCAAATGTGTAATGAAATTGTAAAATCAAAGAACTAATTTTGTTTCAATAATCTTCCATGAGTAGTAAGTACAATGCTTTAGGATGCAAAATATTTACATATATATGCCCAAGATTGTGTTTGATTGTATTACAGACAGAAATATTATAAAAATAATTCACATCCTTTAAGGCAAACTATTTCAGTGATTAATACAGAGTTTCAATGTAATACATTCTTAAATGGCCTCCTTGAAGAGAAATAAAAATGATTAATTAAAAATAAGTATTCATAAAATCCTATAGGCATTTTGGTTACATAGGAGTTTTCAGAATTTATAGTAACTTTTTTTTGTAAAGAACATAATTATTTTATTTTAATTCCAAAGTTGAGTTTAAAAATGACATTTGAATATAAGTCCAGGACTTAATATGCTTCAAGTAGACTCCATTAAAGCACTTTTGACCCTTTATATTTAAAAGTGCTTCTAGTATTGTCACTTGTCATATCTGTTATTAATAATATTCTGTATGTATAGGTGGACTGAATGTTGATGACATAATTAAGGAATTTTAATTGCTAATTTTAGAAAACATGCTTAAACCTAAAATAATCTTTTAAAAATTATTAGACAGCTGCATGGAAATACACATATATACATATATATCTATATTTGAATATAATACTTAGGTTCTTACCATAGTCTTAGTCTGAGATGTCTGTTTTTTGGGGTGGTTGGGTGGGGGGAGATCACACTTGGAAAAGCTCAGGAGTTCCTCCTGGCTCTGCACTCAGAAATTACTTCTGGTGTTGGTCAGGGGATCATATGGGATGCTGGGGATCAAAACAGGGTCGGCCCCATGGAAGGCAAAAGCCCTACCTGCTGTACTATCACTCCAGCCCCAAGAGTGATCTGTTTTTAGTATTGATTTATTTGTCACAGTTTTGCTAATTTATAGTTTTATAATTCTGTGTAAAATCGCGTATGATATGGCATAATTAGCAATAGAGATTCCATATGACTACTAATAAACAAAAATGGGGTGTATCTAGAGTTTTAGTCTAATTCTTAAAGTTATTTAACTCCCAGTGGCATACTCATAACCAGAAACTCAAAACCAGAAAGAATGTTGGGTCTCATTTCTCTGACCCTGAATGAGCCTCCAATGCAGCACTGTTGGGAAGGACAAGTAATGAGAAGCTGTTAAAATCTCAGGACTACGAAAAATGGAGATATTACTAAGACCGCTGGAGAAAATTAATGATGGTGATGATGATGATGATGATGATGATGATGATGATGATGAAACATTAACCTAAGTGGAGAAAATATGATTGTGATAAAAGAAAACATGGATATTGATTATCATCATTTGATGTTAATTGTCATTTATGGTTTCTGGATTTTGTAGGGAAGTTATATGATTTTATGAGTATAACATTGTTCTATCATTTCCTCACTTTATGCTCCCTTAAAATATTCACATTTTTAATGTAGAATACTTTGTTGTTGTCATTTTATTTTTGTGTTTGTATTCCTAAGCAGTGATCAGGGAACCCTGTAAGGACACGATGCCATTTTATCCTTCAGTGCTGGGGACTACTCAGTTAGACCCGGACTTGTGGAACCTTCTGGATCACACTAGTGGAGTTTAGGGCATCATGCTGGGAATTAAAATAGGGTAAACACCACATGCAATGTATTCACTTTAACTAATACACTTTTCTTAGACCCTCCTTTTGTTATTTTAAAGACAGTTGCACAGAATGATGTCAGTAATCTGTAGTATATAGAGTACCTTGATGAGGAAAAGTAATATTGTAAAAGGGAGGTGTGCCTCGATCATCCTTGACCCAGATTCTTGGGAGAAAAAAAAAACACAGAAGAAAATTGAAGGGGCAAGGAAGAAGATGAGAAAGTAATGCGGGGATTAAGGACAGAGAATAATGGAGGTGCCTTGGGTATACTAGTTATGTGGGAGATTGGTATATTTATATATCCAAAGCACAGACTCAACAATTCTAAGCACTTGAGATCTAAACTACAACCACATAACTTTGAAATAATCCTGTCAATATGCATGTATCTTGAAAGGTGGGTAGCGGGGACATGGGAACACATGTGGAGGGAAGATGGCAATGGTGGTGAGACTAGTATTTGAAGATTATATGTCTAAAACTCAAGAAAGTTTAAAGGCAGTGCATATCCAATGGATATGCCAAAATTGTAAATCACAGGACATAAATAAAAATTTTTGAGAACACTGCCTTTAAACTTTCTTGAGTTTTAGACATATAATCTTCATCAAAAACAGTAACAATAAGTCTCTCAATGAGAGACGTTACTGGTGCCTGCTTGAACAAATCGATGAGCAATGGGATGACAGTGACAGTGACAGTGATTTACAAAGGGGTCGAACAAATTGTCGGAACAAACTTCAATACTAATCTCACCACAAGTGTCAACTTTCATCCACTAATGTCCACAGGTTCTCTTTCAGACCCCAGCCTACCACGTTTAAAAAATATATGTAAGTTTGATTATTGCAGTTCGTGTCCCCTCTACACGGTATTTTTCACTCTGGTTTTGATACATGCCTATTCCACATCACTACACCACCGTTGTGTCAAAGATCCTTGATCAATGCCACTAATAGCACCCATTTCCTCTATTTGCCCCTGTCCCATCCCTTTATTTCCTTTCTTGGCCTTTTTATTTCTGTAATCTGAGTTAATGTATTTATTAACATTACAATGGTGTCATGTTTAATGAAATTTAGTATGGTGTAGTAGTGTATAATACGGGCATATGAGTTAGATAACCTGAACACAAAGAGCTCTCTAGTTAGTTATGAGTAAGTTATTAATTTATCTGAGCTTGGTTATAAAATATATAAAGATGAAATGATGCACTTATGGCTTCCGATTTCCTAATATTGACACAAACTACCCTCAAAATGTCTGAGTTATCCTGGAAATGGCACTTGGTGGATTTATGGTTCTGTTTCTTTTTCTTATCCTTTGAAGGTGTCTATCAGGCTTTTAGGTCACAAAGATTATAATACACCTTTATCTCATATTTTAGGTAATTCTGAGAAGCTTTCTGCTTATGACCTCTAAAGTTTTATGATTGAAATTTGGAATATTTTTATTTAAAAATTATTCTTCGAAGATTATATTGTCATCGCTAAGTTAGAGATTAAAGACCCTTTGTGTTAAAAGTGACAACAGATTTTCACACACAAACTTATAAAAGGTTTGCACCACAAACAGCAGCACTGGCCATATTACTTTGTACCTACAAATCTATTACTTTCCAGATGAAGTTTTGAGATCAGGTCACCTCCAGATGTATTCTGTGACCTATGGTACACTTTTACTCCCACCATTTTCTATTTAACTTTATATTTTCAATCCCTTTCCTATCCGATATTATTAGAATGAAAAAAGGCACCCTAAGCTTTAGAACTTTGTACATGTAACTAAAAGAGCTTTTGCAAAGAATAGTGACATCGGAAATGAAAAGTTAACTTTTTGATCAGCAAAAAGTGAGTGTCACTATAAGAAGGGAAAAAAGTTGAATTGAAAAGAATACTTAGGTCACAAATATAAAAAAAGTGTGGAAATGGTATGTGTTACATGAAAAGATATTTCCTAGTACTTTATAATTAAAAATATATCATGTTTCTTTTTTTGTTTGTTTGTTTTCTTTTTTATCTCTCTTTTTATCTCTTCTTTTCTTTTTTTCTTTTTTTTTATAAAATACATTATGTTTCTAACCAGACAGAAAAGAAATACATTTGGGACCTGAATTAAAGGACATATTTTTAGTCAAAATCAATGAACTACAAAATTCTAACATCTCTTTCTTTTTTATAATGTCCATGTGCAAGTGAAATAAAATAATGAATCATGAAAATATTCCAGAGTTTGAAATATCTAAACAGTTCTCCCTCTCATGCATTTATATATAAGGAATATGAGGAGAAAATAGATGCATATGTGGGTAATAAAGAGAATAAAACTGGTGAAAACTATATAGAAATAGCAAGTAGAACCTTGAAAATAGGTGAAAACAAAGTATGTATTTAGGCTATACAGATATATATTTGCATCAATGTATTGGGTTTAGCAATGATTATGCCCATGTACTTTTGTTTTCATCATAGTATTTTAAGGAAAATTATCCTCAAAATACACTTGACAAGTGCTAGATCTTGATACAGAGAATCATAGCAATAAACCAATGATTATTTGGTTAATACTTATTGAGAATTTTCCGTGTATTATATACTGGTTCTATACTGGTGGCCTACAGACATAGGCAACAAATCGTAGAGATTTGTTGTTCTAAGAACATGCCTGACTGGGAATACCTGTAAAGGTTATTAGAGGCCACCCCAAAAGCCTCTTTTGGAGAGCTCGGCAAGCTACTGAGAGTATCCCACCTGCATGGCAGAGCCTTGCAAGCTATTCCTGGCATACTCGATATGCCAAAAACAGTAACAATGATGGTCCTTATTCCCCTAACCCTGAAAAAGCCCCCAATCGGGCTACACTAGCACATGACAATGACTAAAAGAGATGTTACTGGCGCATGCTCGAGCAAATCGATGAACAACGTGATGACAATGATACAGTGATACTTGTTCTATAAGTATATAAAATTGCTATTTTCTTTCTTTTTTTTTTCTTTTTGGGTCACACCTGGCGATGCACAGGGGTTACTCCTGGCTCTGCACTCAGGAATCACCCCTAGCGGTGCTCAGGGGACCATATGGGATGCTGGGAATTGAACCCGGGTCGGCCGCTTGCAAGGCAAACGCCCTACCTGCTGTGCTATTGCTCCAGCCCCAAAATTGCTTATTTTCAAATAAAGCCTTTGAGATATGTATCAAGTACTTCTGAAGTTAAAAAAATGGGGGGATTTTGAATTTTAAAAGTTATTGTAAACATGGGCTGCACCTATAGCATAGTGGGTAGGGGGTTTGCCTTGCACGTGGCCAGCGTGGGTTCGATTTCTCTGTCCTTCTCAGAGAACCCGGCAAGCTACTGAGAGTATCCCGCCCACATTGCAAAGCCTGGCAAGCTACCTGTGCATATTCAATATGCCAAAAACAGTAACAAGTCACACAATAGGGACATTACTGGTGCCCACTAGAGCAAATTGATGAACAACGGGATGACAGTGAGTTTTTATTTTCTAAAAAAAAATAGAAAAAGTATTTCAGTAAACATCACAAAACTGAAAAAAAAAGTGTCACCACTGAGTTTTAAAACATGTTATCTCTTTAGAAAGCCCAAGCTTTCTATTATTTTGTGTAATACATATGTGATATAGATAGTTAATTTTTTAGAACACATAATATTATATTCAAGTATAATTTCCATAGAAGCCTAAGGATAAAGTATATTAGATAGTATCTACACTGCTTGCAAAACAGATATGGGTAAAAAGCTTTATGCATGTTAAACATCTTCCTTTATGTCAAATGTACATTTTGGGGACACTCTAGTCATTTCTTTGATTTTATTATTGTTAAATGAAGTAAGAGAAAAATTTTGCTTCAGAGTTGGGTTTTCTCCCTTCTCACGACTAATTTCAACGATGTTAATTTTAAAAGTTTCAAAACAGTTCTCTAAAATGTAGACAGATAAATGTACATATTCGTAGAATGTTATGGTTCAAGAAAGTGAAATTGTCTTTTGAAAATCTGTAGGCCAATAACCAGAGACAGTTTGGGAAAATCAAGCTGGGTATACCAGTGAGTTGAAGAGATAAATGAATATCAATGTAAAGGAGCTTTATTTGACTGTGAATGTCTGGTCAAGTAAATGTGAGTAACTGTTCTCAATACTCGAGGAAATTTAAGTGAGAGAGTCGAACAAGAAACTCACAAGTCACACTATTCAAACAGTTTGCAAATATGTTGTTCATATAACTAAAACATTGTACTAGTACAATTATAAACACATGAAACTTTTTGTTCCAAACTCTCTCCCAGTCTCCCAGAAGCTTTGCCACTATGTGTCCTTCGTTATTTTCAAGGAATATGAAATGGAGGCTGGCAAATAGGAGAGTGAAATTTGACGTAGATAAGTGGGAAGAGAAAATGAATTAGCTTTCATCCAAGTCCTTGCCTTTGTGAACAGAAGCTTGATTTTGCACCCAATGTATGACACCCATTGTAATGAGGGAGGTTTCATTGTGATGGAGAGAAGTCTGGTGCCTGTTCCTGCATTTTGTTCTTTACCACAATCAGGAGAAACCTGAGTACAAGGTTAATTTTGTACCATTTCTATGCACAAAAGCAACCTGACAAGGTTGTGTGCTATATGGTCCTGCCATGGGTAATATGCTATCTGCTTCCCCGCTGCAAGATGAAGCCTGTTCAAATGTAGCCTGAACCTTATGCTCAGTGCTCAGACTGTGAAAGCAACTTCACTGACCCAGCAACAGTACTAAATAAATTCAGGGTTTTTTTTTTCTTACTCCTCCCAGTGCATGTCTTTGTCTTTTCCCTTTGTATTCTGCAACAGAACATCTCCATGGGCTGGAGCAACAGTGCAGCGGGTAGGGCATTTGCATTGCATGCAGCCGACCCGGTTCCATTTCCAGTTTATCATATGGTTCCCTTGAACACCGGCAGAAGTAATTTCTGAGTGCAGAGCCTGGAGTAACTCCTGAGCATCACCAGATGTGAAACAAAAAGACAAAAGAAAGAGAGAAAGAAAGAAAGAAAGAAAGAAAGAAAGAAAGAAAGAAAGAAAGAAAGAAAGAAAGAAAGAAAGAAAGAAAGAAAGAAAGAAAGAAAGAAAGAAAGAAAGAAAGAAAGAGAAAGAGAGAGAGAAGAGAAAGAAAGAAAGAAAGAAAGAAAGAAAGAAAGAAAGAAAGAAAGAAAGAAAGAAAGAGAAAGAAAGAAAGAAAGAAAGAAAGAAAGAAAGAAAGAAAGAAAGAAAGAAAGAAAGAAAGAAAGAAAGAAAGAAAGGAAGAAAGAAAGAGAGGGAGGGAGAGAGGGAGGAAGGAAGGAAGGAAGGAAAGAAGGAAGGAAGGAGAAAGAGAAAGAGAGAAAGGAAGGAAGGAAGGAAGAAGAAAAAGAGAAAAAGAGAAAGAAAAAAGGAAGGAAGGAAGAAAAGAATGAAGGAAGAAGGAAGAAAGGAAGGCAGTAAGAGCAAAAGAAAAATGAAATAAAGAAAGAGAGAAAGGAAAGAAAGAAAGAAAGAAAGAAAGAAAGAAAGAAAGAAAGAAAGAAAGAAAGAAAGAAAGAAAGAAAGAAAGAAAGGATGGAAGGAAGAAGAAAGAAAAAAGAAAGAAAGACAAGGAGGAAGAAAGAAAGAAAGAAAGAAAGAAAGAAAGAAAGAAAGAAAGAAAGAAAGAAAGAAAGAAAGAAAGAAAGAAAGAAAGAAAGAAAGAAAGAAAGAAAGAAAGAAAAGAATGAAGGAAGAAGGAAGAAAGGAAGGCAGTAAGAGCAAAAGAAAAAATGAAAGAAAGAAAGAGAAAGGAAAGAAAGAAAGAAAGAAAGAAAGAAAGAAAGAAAGAAAGGAAGGAAGGAAGGAAGGAAGGAAGGAAGGAAGGAAGGAAGGAAGGAAGGAAGGAAGGAAGAAAGGAAAGAAAGAAAGAAAGAAAGAAAGAAAGAAAGAAAGAAAGAAAGAAAGAAAGAAAGAAAGAAAGAAAGAAAGAAAGAATGAAGGAAGAAGGAAGAAAGGAAGGCAGTAAGAGCAAAAGAAAAAAAATGAAAGAAAGAAAGAGAAAGGAAAGAAAGAAAGAAAGAAAGAAAGAAAGAAAAGAAAGAAAGAAAGAAAGAAAGAAAGAAAGGAAGGAAGGAAGGAAGGAAGGAAGAAGAAAGAGAGAAAAAGAGAGAAAGGAAGGAAGAAAGAAAGAAAGGAAGGAAGGAAGGAAGGAAGGAAGGAAGGAAGGAAGGAAGGAAGGAAGGAAGGAAGGAAGGAAGAAAGAAAAGAATGAAGGAAGAAAGGAAGGAAGAACAAAAGAAAAATGAAAGAAAGAAAGAAAGGAAAGAAAGAAAGAACGAGAGAAAGAGAGAAAGAAAGAACAAAGTCTGTCCTAAAGACAGATTTACCTTCAAATGAAATCTAATTTTTTTATGATTTTACATGAACAAATATAACCATTTATTTAAATTTATTTAAATGTTTATATATTTTGAGGGATTTTGGAGGGACAACCAGCTGTTCCTAGGGCTTTCTCCTGGTCCTATGTTCAGGGATCTCTCCTTGGTAGCACTGCGGATTGGACTAGAGTCAGCCATCTGCAAGGTAGCACTGTAGCACTGTAGCACTGTCGTCCTGTTGATCATCCATTTGCTCCAGTGTGCATCAGTAACATCTCCACTGTGAGACTTGTTACTGTTTTTGGCATAAAAAATGCACCACGGGTAGCTTGCCAGGTTCTGCCATTCTAGCGGGATACTCTCTGTAGATTGCTGGGCTCTCTGAGAGGGACGGATGAATCTAACCTGGGTCGGCCGTGTGGAAGGCAAATGTCCTACCCACTGTGCTATTGCTCCAGTTCGTCTGCAAGGTATATACCGAAATTAACTTTCTATCTCTATAGACCCAAATAGCTATTTAAAAAAGAATAAATCTATCATTGAGAGTACAGCAAATCATAGTACCTCAATAAAATTTTTAAATAAAATAAAATCTGTTTAAAGATCATAGAAAATACAGCCTTTGATATAAAGGGATCCCCAAACCAAGCATATTTTAAAGAAAACAACTGCCAGTACTTCCAGTACTATATTGAAGAGAAGTGGTGAGAGTGGGCATCCTTGTCTTGTCCCCGATCTTAGAGGAAAGGCCCTTTGTTTTTCCCCATTGATAATAATACTTGCCATAGGTTCATGGTAGATGGCTTTGACTAAAAATCATTTCGGTGAGAGTTTTCATCATGAATAGATGTTGGATCTTGTCAAATGCTTTCTCTGCATCTATTGATAGGATCATATGGTTTTTATCTTTACTTTTGTTGATATGATGGATTATGTTGATTGATTTTCGAATGTTAAACCATCCTTGCATCCCCGGGATGAATCCCATTTGATCATGGTATATGATCGTTTTGATGAATTGTTGGATTCTATTTGCTAGTATTTTGTTGAGGATCTTTGCATCGGTGTTCATCAGGGATATTGGTCTATAGGTTTCTTTGTTAGTGGTGTCTTTGTCTGCTTTTGGTATTAGGGAGATATGTGCCTCATGAAAAATGTTCAGGAGAGTTCCTGTCTTTTCAATTTCCTGGAAAAGCTTGAGGAGAACTGGCAACAAGTCTTCTTTAAATGTTTGGAAGAATTCGCCAGTGAATCCGTCTGGACCTGGGCTTTTGTTTTTGGGGAGACTTTTGATTACTGTTTGGATTTCCTTGTACAGTAAAGTCGCAGGCTATAAAATCAATACCCAAAAAACCATGGCCTCCCTATATGTAAACAATGAGACAGAGGAAAGGGACATGAAAAAAGCAATCCCATTGACAATCGTGCCCCAGAAAATCAAGTACCTCGAAATCAACTTAACTAAAGAAGTAAAAGACCTCTACAAAGAAAACTGTAAAAAGGTACTCCATGAAATAAAAGAGGACAGGAGGAAATGGAAACATATCCCCTGCTCATGGATAGGGAGAATCAACATTGTCAAAATGGCAATACTACCCAAAGCACTATACAGATTTAATGCGATCCCTATAAGGATACCCATGAAAAATAATTTGGTATCTACCTAGTAATTTCTCTCTCTTTTTAAATTTTTTAAAATTTTTTAATGAATCGCCATGAGGTATAGTTGCAGATTGGCAAACCTTCATGCTTACATTTCAGTCATACAATGTTCAAGTTCCCATCCCTCCTCCATTGCCTATTCTCCACCACCATATATCCCAGTATCCTTCCCACTACCCTCATACCATTCCCCCACCCCACCAAACCTCTGTGGAAGGGCATTCCTTTTGCTCTCTTTCTCTCCTTTTGGGTGCTGTGGTTTGCACTACAGGAATTGAGTGGCCATCATTCGGTCTATAATCTACTTTCAGCACGCATCTTCCATCCCGAGCAGGTCCTCCAAGCACCCTTTACTTGGTGGTTCCTTCTCTATCTGAGCTGACTTCTGCCCCAGCATGTGAGGCCAGCTTCCCAGATGTGGAACAATCCTCCTGGTACACACCTGTACTATTCTTGGGTGTAAGTTTCGCATTCTCTTTCTTTATGTTACACAAATGTCTCTCTCACTCTTTCAACTATCAATACTTAGGCTCTATAGTTTTGTGTTTTTTAAAAATCTGAAATGTGTAATCATACAATGCACATCATTTTAATACTGCATTTTTTACTAAGCATTAGGCATTAGGTTAATTAATGTATTTTCATGGCTTGATGTCACATTTTATTTTATAAAATTCTATTGTTTGCAAGTATTATAATTTACTTTCCAGTCACTTACTAAAGGACACAGAAAGACATCTTTTCTTCTCTGTTTGTACAATTCCTTCACATGTTGATCGCTGGAGCAATAGCATAGCGGTTGGGCATTCGCCTTTCATGTGGCTGACCCGAGTTTGATTCCTCCACCCCTCTCGGAGAGCCCCGCAAGCTACCGAGAGTATCGAGCCCGTGCGACAGAGCCTGGCAAGCTACCCGTGTGTATTGGATATGCCAAAAACAGTAACAATAAGTCTCTCAATGAGAGACGTTACTGGTGCCTGCTCGAACAAATTGAGGGAGAGCAACGGGATGACAGTGATATACTGTTCAGTTGATACTCTCACCTCTTTACAGAAACCTGTGTTCAATTTGGGGCATGTTCCTTTTCTCTGGCTCTCCTTTTCTCTACCCTCAATTCACAGTTTTTAAGAATTCTCTGTTTTTCTTGGCTTCACTTTGTCTTCAAAACTCTTTTCTGTGTGAATAGACAATGAAGCTGTATAAACTGGGTGGAAGCTAGGAAAATACTGCCCAGGGGTGCCTGTGAGGTCTGACCTCCTGTGTAAGTGGGCCAAGTAGTTGGGTAGTAGCAGCACAGTCTCATGGCTATTTTCCACCTCTGTGGTGCCCACCGTATGCACTACCCTTAATGTTAGCAACAATATTCTTTATGTTAACTTTTATGACTATGTCTTGATACTACAGGATTTATGTTCTGAGAGACTTACTTTCAAGAGATTCTGTGTATATCATACATATGTGTGTATGTAGTATATGAATATAGATATATTGCATATCTATATAATATATCTATATATTCAAGGGACTCATACATGTATATCACACATATGTGTATATGTAATATATGAATACATATGAATATGAATATGAAAATCTACGTTCATTTTCTCTCTCTCATCCTGTCCCTCTCTTTTATTTAGGGTCACACCTGGTTTGGGGTTTAGTTCTGTCTCTTTGGCTCGAGGATTACTCCTGACAGTGCTTTGAGAGCATACGTAGTGTCAGGATGTCAGGACTTAAACTGGGGTCAGTCACATGTACCACACAGGTAGAGACTTAACCCTTTTACTCTCTTTGACCCCCCCCCCAAGGAACTCTTTATAGTCTAGAAACTCACCTCCAGCACACTGATATATTTTTTTCCTTTTCATGACTCTTACAAGATATCCTGCCCTTATCGCTTCATTTCACTTGCCACTATAGCAGGCACAAGTAACGTTTCCATTGAGAGACTTGTTATAGTTTTTGGCATATCAAATACGCCATGGGTAGCTTGCCAGGCTCTGTGTGAGAGTAAGATATTCTTGGTAGCTTGCAGGGCTCTCCGAGAGGGATGGAGGAATTTAAACTGTGTCTGCCGCGTGCACGGCAAACACCCTACCTGCTGTGCTATCGCTCCAGTCCATTTCATTAATACCACTGATAAATATTACTACTTGGCGGGGTGGAATCATGTTTCTTTATATTTAAATGTTTTCTAAAGAAATATATGTATTTAAAATAAAAAAAATCTTAACAATATTAAGAGTGGAAAAGTTAATGCTTGGTAAGAATAATAAATAAATAATTTTAGCAGCACCATGACAAATGCAATGACTGGAGAGAAGCAATGACAGTTTTGTGGCATTTCTTCCCTCACATATTCCATTCTTTCACTCTTTCTATAACAGTGCTATACACGTTTGACTGTGGTGTTTACACATCATGTTGGGGTGCATGCCTGGGTCACAGACTTAGTTTTCATCCTCACAACTACCTGGTGTCTGTTCACGGGGGATTATATATATTCTGCTGCAGCCTGCAGGTCCCATTAGCAGAACCGCTGGGATAACATTCTACATGTGAGGGCAGAATTGAGGACTGAAGTCTACAGCCTACTCATGAAAGGCAAGTATTTTTGACTGAACCATTCCCTTACCCTCAAACCATTACTATTTTTGAAATATTGATTTTTCAAAGGTTTTCTTTAAATCGATGAAGGTTAGACTGAGTAGCATCTTGAACTCTCTCGAAAACTCAATGAGCTCGGTCACCATGTGGATATGATTGATGGTGCTGAATTCTTTTCTGATCCTGGCTTGCTCGCATGGTTGTCCTTCATCTAGTGTTCTGCCAATTCTATTCAGGATGACTCAAGTGAATAACTTGTAGATGATAGAAAACTGGCAGATTGGGCAATAGTTGCCGATGTTGTGGATGTCTTCCTTCTTGTACAACAGAACAGTCTTGCTGGTTTTCCATTGTGATGGAACCTTGCATTCAGGCAGATAGTGTGTGAGGAGCCGACCCAGTGTATTGACAAGTACTGGTGGCAGATTTTTCAGGTTGTCTGGACGGGGTGCTGTACATGTCTTTACTGACAAAATGACTTGTAGGATTTTAGAAGGGAGAACACTGGGAAAGACATATCAATCCTGAGGAATTTGATATGTGGGAAGGTGGACATGACTATCAAAGATATCCATGTAGAAGTCATGAATAATCCTCTCCATTGCCCTTCTGGAAGGTGTGATAGATCCATCAGGACATTGGAGGGCAGTCATCTTGGTTGTGTAGTTGGCAAAGGACAGGCGAGTGTTGCAAATACTTTTCCCAGCTTCTGCTGCATTGGCCAACACTTCTGCTCTTCTCTCCTTGAGGTCTTCCTTTATCGCTTCTCTGCACAGCTTTGCGAGCTCGTATATTAGCTTGTGATTGCCTGAGGCTTGCGCCAGACCACATTAGCGAATAAGCTCAAGAGTTTCTAAGACAGGCTATATTTTGTGGCTTTCTTTCTTTCTGCATTCCTCGCACAATCATGGAGGTGCTGAACCAGTCAATCGTATTGCTCAATGATGTTGTTAAGGATGGCATCTTCCCATATTGCTGCAGTAGTGCCAAAGAGCTCTCAGTTGGTGGTCATTCTGGGAGTTCTCTTCTTACATTTTGCTGCCTTTTCTCCCCACTCTGTGAAGTAGAATTTCGCACGAAGGAGACGGTGGCCTGATCCCATTTGGAATATTTGGACAACAGCGACATCGGTCAGGCAAAATCATTGATTGAAGATGATGTGGTCAATTTCATTGTGGAACTGTCCACCAGGAGACTTCCATGTCCAACGTTTAGATTTGACCTTCTGGAACTATGAGTTGCCATGAATTTTCTTGGTCAACATGATGAACTCAGACAGCCTCTCACCCTGTTCATTCCATTCTAGGCCATGGTTCCTGATGTGGAATTTTGCAGAATCAAAAGAGCTATGCTTGGAGTATCACATTTCACTCAATGAGAGAAGGAATCTGGAGTTCCAACCTCTGTCGACAATCAAGAATCAGGGACACTTTGATTTAGTCTTGTTTACCAAGGTGTCGAAAATCAGATGGGCCAGACACGTAATTTGATTTAGAGACTACCTCTTGACTAGAGCTGTTATCGAATGGATTCCACGAGACGTCAAAAAACCTTGTGCTGCCCACCTACTAAATGGTCAGAATTCTTCATCAAGATCGTGAATGAACGGTTTGAGGCTCTTTGTGTTCCTGGAGCGAGCAGATGCCATTGAGCTACACTAACAAGTGACAGGGATGAATGGAGATTTTCTGGCACCCACTCGAACAAATTGACAAACAATGGGATGCCAAGTGATACAAGCAATTCTCAAAGGATTATTTAAATCTTGGAGAATGTGTGCAAATATTATGAAATTGCAGTGTGATATTATGAAAATGCAGATACAATAAAGTAGATCTTTAAGTCCTATATGTCTCATAGCTGGTCAAGATTGAAAGACAATTTTTTATTTTTTATTTTGACATTTTTGTTCTCATATTTCACTTATCAAAATATTACCCAAACTAAGATAATTAGCTTCTGTTTACAAATTGAGATTAAATTAATTTTTCAAAGCAAACTGATGATATTTTGCAATCTGGCTGTAAATTTTTCCTCTGAAAAAGTCAAATTGTTCCAGCAGTCCTGATGTGCTGATAAGAAGTATGTTGATTCATTCTGTACCAGCCATAATTTTGGGATAAGATTAAGAAATTTAAGTATTATGGGTAGTTAGAAGTATCCTAAGACCACTTCAGCTATCTGCTGATTTAGTTTTAGCCTAAAATTAATATATCAATTACATGTATGTGTAAAGAGAATAGTTTCATAACATAATTTACTTTTAATGCTTCAGTTGTCTTCTTATCTACTTTAAGAAAACACAGTATATTTGTTGCTTAAAAGCAACAAGCACACTATTTATGATGTTTTAAGAAGGCATTTGGTGCCTCAGAACTGGAGTGATAGGGCATTTGCCTTGCATGCGGCTGACCGAAGTTCGATGCCTCCGTCCTTCTCAGAGAGCCTGGCAAGCTACCGAGAGTATCCCACTCACACAGCAGAGCCTGGCAAGCTACCTGTGGCGTATTCGATATGCAAAATACAGTAACAATAAGTCTCACAATGGAGACGTTACTGGTGCCCGCTCGAGCAAATATATGAACAACGGATGATAGTGCTACAGTGACACTTTGATGTCTCTCTGGATGTTCTCATTTCCAGAAATGGGTGATCTCATTGGTGAATAGGAATTAGTGCTCTCTGATTTATATGAATATTCTATTGAGGAGACAATGGTCTATATGGAATAGAGGTTCAGAGACTGGAGTGATAATGCGGTGGATAGGGCTCTTGCATTGCAAATGGCCCACCAGGCTTCTGTCCCCTGTGTCCCAGCTCAAATATGCTATTATGAGCTGGCCATGAATAAATCCCTGACAGCAGATTGAGGAGTAAGCCTTGAGCACCCTAACGCCACTCAACCCCTGCCATTCCCCCAAGCACTGTAGCACTGCTGTCCTGTTGTTCATCAATTTGCTCAAGGGGGCACCAATAATGTCTCCATTGTGAGACTTGTTGCTGCTGTTTTGGGCATATCTAATACGCCATTCCCCCGAAGAGAAGAAAAACTAAATGGGTGTTAAATCACGTACATTGCTTACGTCCTTTGAATACCAGCAGGTAGAAATTTAGGTGTAACAAAACAAAACAAAACATTCTCAATATACACTGGGGATTTATTAGGGCTACTTAGTTGGAATGCCAATTACATGGTTATAATTCAAACTTAATTATATTATTCTGTCATTAGGTAAATTGTCAGTGTTTCCTCACCAGGTAAATGCATGCTAGCTTCCTTGTCATATTTAAAAAATATGCAAGAAACACCTTGAAAGTCTATATTAAATATGAGGAGGGTAGAAAACACAATTTTAGTATTTGTTTTGTTATATCAAGCAAAACACTCATCACTAAACCAACATAAGTTTCTAAATACCAATCAAAAAATCATGAAATATATCCTACCTTTTGCAATCAAGAAGAGTGGGCTGAATATATTTTCACATCATTTACCAGTGATTGTGGTAAAAGTACTCCCACCTTAATTAATAAAATATGATTTTATAAAGAATGAATCACAAAGGTTTTCCTTTCAGTATTTGGACTAATGATGAATAAGTAAAAGAAGACCATTCTATTGGAACATAGAGACAGCATTTTATTTCTTAAAGGTGAGTTAATGTGGCTTTTAAGAGTACAGAAAGAAACGCTTTATTGAAAAGTAATTTCCATTCATTATATTTGACACAAGCTAAGAGAAACTTGTACACATAAGTCTCTTCAAAGACTTTTTATTTGTAGACATTCTGATTAACTGAGAGGGGGACAATAATATCTTTCAATTAATAATTTTAAAATTTAAAAATATATGCAGTTATAACAACTGCAACAAAAGTCATTCAAGCAAAATCATCTTGCAGAACAGTGTATAAGCAATAATCATAACAGAGGAGGTCCAAAACCAAGAGAGAAATAAAAAAGGCATTGCACTATTGTTTTAAGGAGGGTCTTATACAAGACAATGTTTCTAAAACTTTAAACACCTATGTAGAGATTTCTATATATTTGGAAAAAAAATTATATTTGGAACACTGGCGTTCTAGTCTCAGTTAGGGCTGGAGTGATAGCACAGTGGTAAGGTGCTTGCTTTGCACGCAGCTGACCCAGGTTCGATTCTTCCACCCCTCTCAGAGAGTCTGACAAGCTACTGAGAGTATCCAACTTGCATGGCAGAGCCTGGCAAGCTACCTGTGGCATATTTGATATGCCAAAACAGTAAAACAAGTTTCACAATGGAGATATTACTGGTGCCCACTCGAGCAAATCGATGAACAACGGGGTGACAGTAATAGTGACAGAGACAGTCTCTGTTAAGAAACTTCTTGGTTTTCTTCTTGAAAACTGCCAACCCGATCAAAAAATGGGGTGATGAAATGAACAGAAGCTTTCCTAAAGAAGAAATCCGAATGGCTCAGAGGCACATGAGAAAATGTGCCACATCACTAATCATCAGGGAAATGCAGATCAAAACAACCATGAGATATCATCTCACACCACAGAGACTGGCCCACATCCCAAAAAACAAAAGCAACCGGTGTTGGCGTGGATGCGGGGAGAAAGGGACTCTTCTTCACTGCTGGTAGGAATGCCGACTGGTTCAGCCCTTTTGGAAAACAATATGGACGATTCTCAAAAAATTAGAAATTGAGCTTGCATTTGACCCAGCAATACCACTCCTGGGAATATATCCCGGAGAGGCAAAACGGTATAGTAGAGATGGCATATGTATTTCTATGTTCATTGCAGCACTGTTTACAATAGCCAGAATCTGGAAAAAACCAGAGTGCCCCAAAACAGATGACTGGTTAAAGAAACTCTGGTACATCTACACAATGGAATACTATGTAGCTGTCAGAAAACATGAAGTCATGAAATTTGCATATAAATGGATCAACATGGAAAGTATCATGTTGAGTGAAATGAGTCAGAAAGAAAGAGACAGACATAGAAAGATTGCACTCATATGTGGAATATAATGTAACTGAGAAGTACAAGTTGGCAATGATGCAACTTCTGGCAGATATCTCTCTGGACTTAGTTACTAAAATACTAAAATACAGAAACCCAAAGCTGAGAGGCCGCTAAGTGTGGTCACTCGACCTCATACCTCTTCATCCTCAGCAATGGAAAACAAATTATCTAATGCTTCCTTTTCAGCAGGTCTGACTTTAGGGGAGAGACTCTCCAAACAATAATAGTGAGTTTTGTTGAAATATTATATGCAATCAAAGTGAAAGTAAAGTGAAATTTATTAGTTACACAGGTGGGGGGCTTAGGGTGGGGGGGCTAGGGGCGTGGGGGCTTAGGGGTGTGAGGGGGCGGGGTGGAGCTATACTGAGATTCTTGGTGGTGGAATATAAGCACTGGTGAAGGGATGGGTATTCGAGCATTGTATAACTGAGATTTAAACCTGAAAACTTTGTAACTTTCCACATGGTGACTCAATAAAAAATTAAAAAAAAATAAAAAATAAAAAAAATTTAAAAAAAAAGAAACTTATTGGTTTTCTTTAAGGTATTCAAATCAGAGAGTCTCTTGCCTGTATGCCTGTCTGTCTTCCCCAGGGCCCCTCTGAGGGGATGGGCTCCAGCTTCCCGCCCCACCCTGAGCAGAGCTCCCGGCGGCCGAAGACCACCAGAACCTAGACGCAGCCATGATCGAGGCCCCTCTCCACATGTTTAGACAGACCTCACGCATGAAGGTACCAAAAAGGAACCCAGGTGTGTGTAATCCTATCGATGGCCAACATCCAGAGACTTAAAAGCAAGCTCCCAAAAGCACGTGGCCGCTTTGTGCCAGCACAATATATTGTAGCCTACTTCTCCCTCTGGGAGAAACTGGCAAGCTTCTGAGAGTTTCCTGCATACATGGGGCAGCCTTGCTAGTTTCCCATGGTGTATTCATATGCTAAAGCCAGTAATAAGCTGGATCCCATTCCCCTGACTCAGGGAAAGGACGAATGGAGAGGTTACTGAGCCCGCTCGAGAAATCTATGATTAACGGGATTTCATGATCCTGATCATGATTCAAATCTCAAATCTTTTTATTGAGGTCTGGTGACGGGAGGAGGGGAATCATTTAAAGAGACAGTCAATAAGACTCCTACTGATTTTAATTACTAACTTTAAGGAAATCTTGTGGCATGATGTCAAATAATATGAAACAAAGATCTACAAATCATAATCCTCCCAAATTTATACATAATTATTTACTTACAACATCTTTTCCAATTCTATAAGTACTGGAAGATAGTCGAAACAATGTAGAGCAAAACAAACTGTGCATGTTTTAAAATTAAAGGAGAAAGAAAGCAGGTGAGTTTGGATGACAGAAATGTTTCCATTCTGTTAAGCTAAAATAGAGTTTCTAATAGAAGTAAGGAAGTGATGTGAGTTAACGTGAGAAGAACTTCGATAAAACCTATCATCCAATGTATGATGGAATGTCACAAAGAAAAGCACAAGCTCAGTATCAAAGTCAGACAAACGCAAACTCAATATCACAGTTATACTTTCTATATCATTTTTCAAAGACCAAGAAAACATTATAAATCAGAATACTGTAAACATTTTTCACTAGGCATGAATTGAAAAGCGTTATAAAGGTTAATTAGCTACTTCATCTTTCTCTATTTCAATGACAACAGTTCCTCATAAAAAAAAATAAAAGATTTCAGGTTTTCAATTTCAAGTTTTCACATTGTGTTCCATCATATTCAGCAAGTCATACACTTGAACAGCATTTCTAAATTTGGAAGAATTCTGATCTGTTTAACTGCATAAGTATAATTTAACATATTTTATCCAGATGTGAATATTTGTATTCACCAAATAAGTCTGTCTTTTTTCGTTGAAGAATGGCATTAAGGGGAAAAGTGCATTAAAAAAAGAGTTTTATTTGTCTGTCTTATTTTTACTCTAAAATATAATCTTAATAAGTCTCTTGGGTCACTTAAAAAAATAGATTCTAACAGAATATGTCTTACACGTGGTTGAAGCTGGGTTCTATCCTGGGCACCCTGTATGTTTCCTGGAGCCCAACAGGAGTGATCCATGAGTGCAGAGCTCGGAGTCAGCCTGAAAACTCCTAGGTGTGGCTCAGAAACAAAGGGAAAAAATTATCAACAATTCCTAGGGAAAAAAAATATGTAGTGTGTGGTTCACAATCAGAGAAAACTGTGTATACTAAGAAATGGGTTTTTGAGTTGGAGATTCAGAGAAACATTTTGGAAATATCTTGATGGTTATTTATTGATAGTGAAAACTAAAACTTTCTTTTCTTATTAGGACTGTCATGAAGAATAGAGACATTTGCCCTTCCACCTTTATTGAGGTTCTATTATTTCAATATTTTAAATGAAAACTTCATATGTACATCGTTGTGACTCCATGATCTGACCCAAGTGCCAGGGAGGTGTCACCGGTATCCCAAGGACCCTTTCAAACCACTCCTCTCAGCCAAGGAAACTAGTTCTATAGACCAACTCCCTAGGTCTGTGGTCATTAGCTGAGTTTTGTTCCCTTCTCATAGATTTTATATCCCACACGTGAGACATATTATTCTGTATCTGTTCCGTTTCTCTTAACTTTTATGCCACTCAGCATGATATCATCTAGTTTTAACTAGGCAGTGGAAAATTACATAATTCCATCCTAGAGGAATAGTGACTAATGAGATTACATTAGAGTGCCTATCAAATAAGCAGCATAGGAAAATAACAGGAATCAGAATAAAGCATGCCTGATACAGTGTGGCAGTTATTATTTAAATAAGGCTGTCTTTGTTTTATGCTTTTATTTATTTTTTGTGATGGCGGCAGTAACTGCAGGTATTTAGACTTCCTGGTGCTTGTTGGTTATGAGGGAAACGCTGGTGTAACTTGAGGGTCCATGCATTATTCACGGTCAAAAAGAAGACCTCATAAATGAAAGGCTTGTGATTTTAGTCCCATTTGCCAAACAGTATCTTACTTTTCAGATAAGCACTAAAGGTCATGTTTATCCATATGCATTAAAATTTAATAACAGTACATATATATTAAAATATTTTTAGTAAAATTCACACTAGAATAGCAAAGGAGAAAACCATTTTATTAATTCAATAAATGAAAAAACAACTATTAGTCAAAAATCAAAATCCATCCATGATTAAACATCTTTCAAAACTAGGTATTGAAGAAATTTTCTTTTTTTTTAAATTTTTAAAATTTTTTTTAGTGAGTCACAGTGAGGGTACAGTTTCAGATTCACACCTTTTCGTGCTTGTTTTTCCCTCATGCAATGTTCGAGAGCCCATCCCTCCACCAGTGTCCATTCTCCACCACCAATGAACCCAGTATCCCTCCCAAACCCCAATCCCATCCCCCGCCCCAACCCTCCTCTGTGGCAAGGCATTCCAATTTGTTCTATCTCTCTTCTTTGGGGTATTGTAGTTTTCAGTAAGAGCACTGAGTGGCCATCTTATTCAGTCTCTAGTCTACTTTCAACACGCATCTCCCTCCCTGCGCAGGATCTCCAATCACCTTTTAGTTGGTGTTCCCTTCTCTATCTGGGAAGACTTTCCCCCAGCGTGTGAGGCCAGCCAGCTTCCAAGCTATGGAGCCAACCTCCTGGTATTGTATACTACTATTCTTGGGTATTAGTCTCCTACTCTATTGTTTTATATTCCACAGATGAGTGCAATCTTTCTATGCCTGTCCCTCTCTTTCTGGTTCATTTCACTTAGCAAGATTCTTTCAATGTTGGCCCACTTATATGCAAAGTTCATGACTTCATCTGCATAGTATTCCATTGTATAGATGTACCAAAGTTTCTTTAACCAGTCATCTGTTCTTGGGCACTCGGGTTTTTTCCAGATTCTGGCTATTTAAACAGTGCCACGATGAACGTATAAGTGCAGATGTCATTTCGACTAAACTTTTTTGTTTCTCCAGGATATATTCCCAGAAGTGGTATTGCTGGATCAAATCAAAGCTCAATTTCTAATTTTTTGAGAATCATCCATATTGTTTTCCAAAGGGGTTGGACCAGTCAGCATTCCCACCAGCAGTGTAGAAGGGTCCCTTTCTCTGCACATCCTCTTCAACAGTGGTTGCTTTTGTTCTTTTGGATGTGTGCCATTCTCTGTAGTGTGAGGTGGTATCTCATGGTAGTTTCCGCATCTGAGATACCTCAGTTTCTGCATCTCCCTGATGATTAGTGATGAAGAGCATTTTTTCATGTACCTTTTAGCCATTCGTATCTCTTTCTTGGAAAAGTTTCTGTTCATTTCTTTGACCCATTTTCTGATGGGGTTGGACGTTTTCTTCTTGTAGAGTTCAACCAGTGCTTTGTATACCCTTGATATCAACCCTTTATTGGATGGGTATTGGGTGAATATCCTTTCCCATTTTGTAGATTGCCTTTGTATTCTGGTGCCTGTGTCTTTTGCAGTGCAGAAGCTTCTTAGTTTAATATAGTCCCATTTGTTTAACTCTGTTTTTACTTGATTGCTTAGCTCTGTGTCATCTTTGAAGATACCTTAAACTTCAATACTGTGGAAGGTTTTGCCGACCTTGTCTTTGATGTACCTTACAGATTGTGGTCTGATGTTGCAAAAGGAACCCAAACCAGATCGAAGGAAAGAAATAATAAAACTTAGAGCAGAAATTAATGATATGCAAACCCCAAAAACAATCCAAAAGATCAATGAAACAAAGAGCTGGTTCTTCGAGAAAATTAATAAGATTGATAAACAGCTAGCAAGACTCACAAAGAAAGAGAGAGAACCCTAATAAACCAAATCAGAAATGAAAAGGGGGAAATCATAACAGAAACCAAGGAGATTCAAAGGATCATCAGAGACTACTTTGAAAGTCTGTATGCCACAAAACAAGAGAACCTAAAAGAAATGGACGAATTCCTTGATTCCTACAATCTCCCAAGACTGAACCAAGTAGACTTGGAATACCCGAATAGGCCCATAAATATTAAGGAAATCGAAACTGTAATCAAAAGTCTCCTAAAAAACAAAAGCCCAGGTCCAGATGGATTCACTGGCGAATTCTTCCAAACATTTAAAGAAGATTTGTTACCAGTTCTCTTCAAGATTTTCCAGGAAATTGAAAAGACAGGAACCCTCCCAAACAGTTTCTATGGGGCACATATCTCCCTAATACCAAAAGCAAACAAAGACACCACCAACAAAGAAATCTATAGACCAATATCCCTGATGAACACCAATGCGAAGATCCTCAACAAAATACTAGCAAATAGGATCCAACAATTCATCAAAAAGATTACACACCATGACCAAGTCAGATTCATCCCGGGGATGCAAGGATGGTTTAACATTCGGAAATCAATCAACATAATCCATCATATCAATAAAAGTAAAGATAAAAACCATATGATCATATCAATAGATGCAGAGAAAGCATTTGACAAGATCCAGCACCCGTTTATGATGATAACTCTTACCAAAATGGGTATAGAAGGGACTTTCCTCGAGATAGTCAAAGCCATCTACCACAAACCTATGGCAAGCATTATCGTCAATGGGGAAAAAACTAAGGGCCTTTCCTCTAAGATTGGGGACATGACAAGAATGCCCATTCTCACCACTTCTCTTCAATATAGTACTGGAAGTACCAGCAATAGCCATTAGGCAAGAAAAGATATTAAGGGCATTCAGATAGGAAAGGAAGAAATTAAACTCTCACTATTTGCAGACGATATGATACTATATCTAGAGAAGCCTAAAAGCTCTACTAAGAAACTCTTAGAAACAATTGACCTGTACAGTAAGATTGCAGACTATCAAAACAATACCCGAAAAACCATGGCCTTCCTATATGCAAACAATGAGGCAGAGGAAAGGGACATGAAAAAAGCAATCCCATTCACAATTGTGCCCCAGAAAATCAAATACCTCGGAATCAGCTTAACCAAGGAAGCAAAGGACCTCTACAAAGATAACTATAAAACGCTACTCCATGAAATAAAAGAGGACAGGAGGATATAGAAACATATCCCCTGCTCATGGATAGGGAGAATCAACATTGTCAAAATGGCAATACTCCCCAAAGCATTATACAGATTCAACGTGATCCCTATAACGATACCCATGACATTCTTCAAAGAAATGGATCAAGCAATCTTGAAATTTATATGGAACAACAAACTCCCACGGATAGCTAAAAAAATTCTTGGGAAAAAGATGATGGGAGGCATCACCCTCCCCAACCTTAAACTTTACTACAAAGTGGTAGCAATTAAAACAGCATGGTACTAGAACAAAGGCAGAGCCGCAGACCAATGAAACAGAGTGGAATATCCCAACACACAATTCCAAATGTATTATCATCTAATCTTTGATAAGGGAGCAAGAAATGTGAAGTGGACCAAAGAAAACCTCTTCAACAAATGGTTTTGGCATAACTGGAGAAACACATGCAAAAGAATGGGCTTAGAACTCGACCTGACACCATGCACAAAAATCAGATCAAAATGGATTAAAGACCTCAACATATATTAAAAAATATTTATGGACCATGTGGACTAATAAAAAAAGAGATAGTTCCAGAAAAAAAATATTTGATTTTTTCTAATCCTGACTTGGTTTCTCACTCTTTTTATAATCTTGGTAAAATGATTCGATTTGTCTTGACTTCAGTTTCTTCATCTACAAAAGAGTTACATAGATTTATACTAATGATAAAGGGAAAACAGGGAAATTATACTAGTTACACATTACTCAATATACTTTCATTATTATGACTTTAAAATGACTTTCTTTAATGTACACATACAATTTTAGAAGTATACTCATGTTTTGTATCACCTTGTTTAAGTTAAGAATTCTATGTTAAATAAATACAAATTTTTACATTATGTGTATAGCACTACACTATAGTACTGTCCTGTTATTAATTGATTTGATTGAGAGGCACCAGTAATGTCTCCACTGTGAGACTTGTTACTTTTTATCAAATACACCATGGGGAGCTTGCCAGGCTCTGCCATGTGGGCGAAATACTCTCGGTAGCTTGCCGGGATCTCCGAGAGGGATGGAAAAATTAAACCCAGGTCGGCCACGTGCAAGGCAAATATCCTACCTGCTGTGCTATCACTCCAGTATCCATTATGTATATATATAAAATTATTTTAGGAGTGGCAATTTTAATTATTTTTTATCTCTGCTACTACGTTTACTCCATTTTTGAATTCTTACTCCATTTTTGAATTCTTCCATCTTCAGCTCTTGCAACATCGCCATACTTTTCAAACAACATAATTAATTCTTCAGATCTATTTATACAAATCTCTAATACTGAAATATCTAGTGAAAATCATATGCTGCAGAATATGGAATGACAATTCTTAAAAAGATAATAGTTGGGAGAAGCCCCCCTCCCAGCCCCCTGCCCGCCGCGGCTCCGGGCTTCTCCTGAAGCCCCTGCCTGGCACGTTTCCGCCGCCGCCATCGGATCCTGACCAATCTCCATCCTGCAGGTAAACAGGCAATCCTTTGGAGAGCCTGCCTCAGCGCGGAGAAGCCCCCCTCCCCGCCCCCTGCCCGCCGCGGCTCGGGGCTTCTCCTGAAGCTCCTGCCTGGCACCTTTCCGCCGCCGCCGTCGGATCCTGACCATTCTCCATCCTGCAGGTAAACAGGCAATCCTTTGGAGAGCCTGCCTCAGCGCGG
This sequence comes from Sorex araneus, assembly GCF_027595985.1. Lineage (NCBI taxonomy): Eukaryota > Metazoa > Chordata > Mammalia > Eulipotyphla > Soricidae > Sorex > Sorex araneus. Next base: position 173,138,315 of record NC_073303.1, on the reverse strand, counting down.
AGAAGCCCCCCTCCCCGCCCCCTGCCCGCCGCGGCTCGGGGCTTCTCCTGAAGCTCCTGCCTGGCACCTTTCCGCCGCCGCCGTTGGATCCTGACCATTCTCCATCCTGCAGGTAAACAGGCAATCCTTTGGAGAGCCTGCCTCAGCGTGGAGAAGCCCCCCTCCCCGCCCCCTGCCCGCCGCGGCTCGGGGCTTCTCCTGAAGCCCCTGCCTGGCACCTTTCCGCCGCCGCCGTCGGATCCTGACCAATCCCCACTCTGCTGCTTAGGGGGGGTGTCCTCATCTCAGGGGGCGTGGCCTAAAAAGTGGGCGTGGCTTCTTTCCGGAGCGGCGGCCGCTAACGTGGCCGCAGTTAGTCTTTTTTACCATTCCATGCCTTCTCCTTTGGCCACAATTGATAGAATTCATTCCTTCAAAGAACTCCCTGAGGCCCTCCCTTTCTCCCACTTCCCACTGCCGTCTGCGTCTCCCGAGTTTCTGAAGTCACTCCCTGCTCGCCCGGCGCTCCCCGTCTCCCGACCCGGCTTGTAACTGCGCACGTCCACCCCATCAACAGGAAGACACTGGGGGCGTGGCCTGTGTCTTAGGGGGCGTGGTCTAAAGTGGGCGTGGCCTCCTCTCAGAGTGGCCAACGCTAACGCGGCCGCAGTTATTCTTTGCTACCTCAGCTCAATCCGTACTGTGTATTCCTTTGAAAACTCACTTTTGCGATCTGAAACATTTACGCAAAATAGCCATTAGCTTAGGCTGACAGTATAAAAGCTATCAGTGAATAAGGGAAGTTTAGCACAATCGGAGCCCCTTCTTCCCACAAAAAGGAAGAGGAATAAATAACTACAAGGTTCCAACTCTGCACCTCCGTGACAATATGAAGAAACAGCGAAAATCCCCTCCACCAAGAGAGGGAGAAGAAAAGATACTAGAAACCTCAAAAGAGTCTCCCAACATCTACGACCTCTCAGATAAACAATTCAGAGAGGAAATATGGAGGAGAGTCGACCTACTCCAAGCAACTATGGAACAAACATCCAATAAATTAAGGGAGGAGATGAATGAAGCGCTGGAACGGTCTACCAAGAAAATACAGGAAGAAATGAGAGCAGAAATTTCAAACCTTCGAACGGAAGTCTCACAAATAAAGCAATCGGTAGATGAAATAAAAATCTCACTAGATGCCCTCAACAGCAGAATGACTACAGCCGAAGACAGAATCAGCGAGCTTGAGGATGAGCTGCAGAAAGCTTACAGACAGCAACAAATAATGGCCAAAGACCTCAAAATGGCTATAGAGCGAATCAGAGCCCTGGGGGATGACTTCAAGAGGAACAACATAAGAATCACTGGAGTACCAGAACCACAGGGAAGTAACCCCAATGAAAAAAACATAGTCAAAGACATCATCACTAAGAAATTCCCAGAGCTGGAGAAGGCAGGCGTCCAGATACAAGAAGTCCGAAGAGTGCCAGCAAAAAGAGACCCAAATAAAAAGACTCCAAGGCATATCATAGTCAGAATGGCGGATGCTGTAGATAGAGACACAATTCTACAAGTAGCAAGGTCAAAGAGGGAAATCACATACAAAGGAGCACCCCTCAGATTTACGGCCGATCTGTCAGAAGAAACCCTCCGAGCCCGAAGACAATGGTGGGACATAATGAAAAAACTCAACGAAATGAATGCCTCACCAAGAATACTTTATCCAGCTAAACTCTCACTCAAACTCGAAGGAACCATACACTATTTCTCGGATAAACAACAGCTCAGGAACTTCATAGACTCAAAACCAATCTTGAAAGAAGGTCTAAAGGGGCTACTGTAAGACAAGGAGGAGCCCCATAAGAACAACAAATCCCACAGAAAGATGACACAAAACCACATCACAATAATCTCTCTCAATGTCAATGGCCTAAATGCACCTATCAAGAGACACAGAGTGGCTAAATGGATCCGGAAATTAAACCCAACATTCTGTTGCCTGCAAGAAACACACCTGAACAAACAGAGTAAGCATAGACTCAAAGTCAAAGGATGGAAAACAATCCTCCAAGCAAACAACCCCCTTAAAAAAGCTGGAGTGACCATCCTGGTATCCGACAACATAGATTTCAGGATGAAAAAGATCAAAAGGGACAGCGAAGGTCATTTTCTGTTTATCAAGGGATATGTACAACAGGAAGAAATCACACTCTTAAACGTATATGCTCCTAACAAACGACCGGCTAAATATTTAAAACGACTCCTAACAGACTTCAAAGAGGACATCACTAACAGCACAATTGTAGTTGGAGACTTCAATACGGCCTTATCACCTCTAGATAGATCCACAAGAACAAAACTCAACAAGGAAACACTGACCCTGAATGAAGAAATTGAAGAGAGAGGCCTAATAGACCTATACAGGGCCTTACACCCCAAAAAGAAAGAATACACATTCTTTTCCAGTGCACATGGAACATTTTCAAAAATAGACCATGTACTGGGCCCCAGAACATACCTCAATCGAATCGGAAAAATAGAAATTGTATCAACCATCTTTTCAGACCACGATGCGCTGAAGATAGAAGCTAACCACCCACAAATACAGAAAATCAAATCAAACACCTGGAAATTAAACAATTCCATGTTGAACAATGAGTGGGTCAAGAAGGAAATCAAGGAAGAAATCAAAAGATACTTAGAAACAAATGAGAATGAAGACACTAGCTACCAAAACCTATGGGACGCAGCTAAAGCCGTGTTAAGGGGAAAATTTATAGCTCTCCAAGCATTCCTCAGGAAGGAAAAAAGGACCCACATAGATAGCTTGACTTCACGACTCAAGACCCTAGAAAAGGACCAGAGAAAGGACCCCAAACCAGACCGAAGGAAAGAAATAATAAAAATTAGAGCAGAAATTAATGACATCGAAACCAAAAAAACAATCCGAAAGATCAATGAAACAAAGAGTTGGTTCTTTGAGAAAATAAATAAGATTGATAAACCGCTAGCAAGTCTCACAAAGAAAGAAAGAGAGAAAACTCTAATAAATCGAATCAGAAATGAAAAGGGGGACATCATAACAGAAACCAGTGAGATTCAAAAGATCATTAGAGACTACTTTGAAAGTCTTTACGCCACAAAAAAGGAGAACCTAAAAGAAATGGATGGATTCCTTGATTCCTACAATCTCCCAAGACTGAAGAAAGAAGACCTGGAATACCTGAATAGACCCATCAATGTTAAGGAAATTGAAACGGTAATCAAAAACCTCCCCAAAAACAAAAGCCCAGGCCCAGATGGTTTCACTGGCGAATTCTTCCAAACATTTAAAGAAGACCTATTGCCTGTTTTCCTCAAACTTTTCCAGGAAATTGAAAAAACAGGAACTCTCCCAAACAGTTTCTATGAAGCACATATCTCCCTAACACCAAAAGCAAACAAAGACACCACTAAGAAAGAAAATTACAGACCAATTTCCCTGATGAACACCGATGCGAAGATCCTCAACAAAATACTAGCAAATAGGATCCAACAACTCATCAAAAAGATCATACATCACGACCAAGTGGGATTCATTCCAGGGATGTAAGGATGGTTTAACATTCGGAAATCAATCAACATAATCCAGCATATCAACAAAAGTAAAGATAAAAACCATATGATCATATCAATAGATGCAGAGAAAGCATTTGACAAGATCCAACATCCTTTCATGATGAAAACCCTTGCCAAAATGGGGTTTGGAGGAACTTTCCTCAAGATAGTCGAAGCCATCTATCACAAGCCTACGGCAAGCATTATCCTCAACGGGGAAAAACTAAGGGCCTTTCCTCTGAGATCAGGCACAAGACAAGGATGCCCACTCTCACCACTCCTCTTCAATATAGTACTGGAAGTACTTGCGATAGCTATTAGACAAGAAAAAGAGATTAAGGGCATCCAGATAGGAAGGGAAGAAATCAAACTCTCACTATTTGCAGACGACATGATACTATATCTAGAGAAGCCTAAAACCTCTACTAAGAAACTCTTAGAAACAATAGACTTATACAGTAAAGTTGCAGGCTACAAAATCAATACCCAAAAATCCATGGCCTTCATATATGCAAACAATGAGGCAGAGGAAAGGGACATGAAAAAAGCAATCCCATTCACAATCGTGCCCCAGAAAATCAGGTACCTCGGAATCAGCTTAACCAAGGAAGTAAAAGACCTTTACAAAGAAAACTACATAACGCTTCTCCATGAAATCAAAGAGGACATGAGGAAATGGAAACATATACCCTGCTCGTGGATAGGGAGAATCAATGTTGTCAAAATGGCAATACTCCCTAAAGCATTATACAGATTCAATGCGATCCCTATAAATATACCCATGACATTCTTCAAAGAAATGGATCAAGCAATCCTAAAATTCATATGGAATAACAAACGTCCAAGGATAGCTAAAACAATTCTTGGGAAAAAGATGATGGGAGGCATCACCATCCCCAACCTCAAACTTTACTACAAAGCAGTAACAATTAAAACAGCATGGTACTGGAACAAAGGCAGAGCCGTAGACCAATGGAACAGGGTGGAATATCCCTACACACAACCCCAAATGTATGACCATCTAATCTTTGATAAGGGAGCAAGAGATGTGAAGTGGAGCAAGGAAAGCCTCTTTAACAAATGGTGCTGGCACAACTGGACAACCACATGCAAAAAAATGGGTTTAGACCTTGACCTGACACCATGCACAAAAGTCAGATCAAAATGGATTAAAGACCTCAACATTAGACCACAAACCATAAGGTACATTGAAGACAAGGTCGGCAAAACCCTCCACGATATTGAAGATAAAGGTATCTTCAAAGGTGACACGGAACTAAGCAATCTAGTAAAAACAGAGATCAACAAATGGGACTACATTAAACTAAAAAGCTTCTGCACCGCAAGAGATACAGTGACCAGAATCCAAAGACTATCCACAGAATAGGAAAGGATATTTACACAATACCCATCAGATAAGGGGTTGATATCAATGGTATATAAAGCACTGGTTGAGCTCTACAAAAAGAAAACATCCAACCCCATCAAAAAATGGGGCAAAGAAATGAACAGAAACTTTACCAAGGAAGAAATACGAATGGCCAAAAGGCACATGAAAAAGTGCTCTACATCACTAATCATCAGAGAGATGCAGATCAAAACAACCATGAGATACCACCTCACACCACAGAGACTAGCACACATCCAAAAGAACAAAAGCAACCGCTGTTGGAGAGGATGTGGGGAGAAAGGGACCCTTCTTTACTGCTGGTGGGAATGCCGACTGGTTCAGCCCTTCTGGAAAACAATTTGGACGACTCTCAAAAAATTAGATATTGAATTCCCATTTGACCCAGCAATACCACTGCTGGGAATATATCCCAGAGAGGCAAAAAAGTACAATCGAAACAACATCTGCACATGTATGTTCATCGCAGCACTGTTTACAATAGCCAGAATCTGGAAAAAACCCGAATGCCCCAGAACGGATGACTGGTTGAGGAAACTTTGGTACATCTCTACAATGGAATACTATGCAGCTGTTAGAAAAAAGGAGGTCAAGAATTTTGTAGTTAAGTGGATGGGCATGAAAAGTTTCATGCTGAGTGAAATGAGTCAGAAAGAGAGAGACAGACATAGAAAGATTGCACTCATCTATGGTATATAGAATAACAGAGTGGGAGACTAACACCCAAGAACTGTAGAAATAAGTACCAGGACGTTGACTCCATGGCTTCGAGGCTGGCCTCACGTTCCGGGGAAAGGTCAACTCAGAGAAGCGATCACCAACTACATTGTAGTCGAAGGCCATGTGGGGGAAGAGAGTTGCGGGCTGAATGAGGGCTAGAGACTGAGCACAGCGGCCACTCAACACCTTTATTGCAAACCACAACAGCTAATTAGAGAGAGAAAACAGAAGGGAATGCCTTGCCACAGTGGCAGGGTGGGGTGGGGGGGAGATGGGATTGGGGAGGGTGGGAGGGACACTGGGTTTACGGGTGGTGGAGAATGGGCACTGGTGAAGGGATGGGTTCCCGAACTTTGTATGAGGGAAATATAAGCACAAAAGTGTATAAATCTGTAACTGTACCCTCACGGTGATTCTCTAATTAAAAATAAATAAATTAAAAAAAATAAAAAAAAATAAAAAAAAATAAAATAAAAAGATAATAGTTAAACAGTTCTGCAAAATTAACAACTGTATTTGCATTGCTTTTTACTTTTTATTTAATTTTGTCATGATAGTTGCCATTTTGAGGAAACTTCAAATAGTTAAATATTGAGTGGCATGCTTCTTTGTTGCTTGAAGTGACAAAGTGACTGGAAGTTCTAAATATCACCTTAGTAATGACACATGTTAATTAACTTTTATGAGTTTTGTCACTTTATGTCTTCTCCCTTTTTTTAATCAGAAAGTTTTATGTTTTTGAAATATTCTATATTAAGCCCATCTTTTTCAATATTAAAGTACAATAGCAAATGCACTTAATATGTTATGCACATGTCCTTTATTATCACATATTTCAATTCGTTAAAATACAAGACAGTGTCTTTTACTACCTGATGGGAGAAAAGGTCAGGTGACATTGTAAATTAACTTTAAGGCTGACTCTTCATCTAAAATGACCTGAAGGTCACATTTACTTATATTGACTTACAAATGGGAAGTAAAGCGGTTCCAGAAATCCTATATAGCACACAAATTGCTAATCATGTAGGTCGACACTCAAAAGAGCCCCAAAACAACAACAAGGGAAAACTGCCACAGATTTAAAAAAATGATACACTGAGTCTTTACAAAGAATTTTTTTTAGGAGTGAGATGAATTCTAACTGTATTTCTTAATACCATCCATAATGTTTTATAGTGATAAGCCTTAGTAATCCTTTTTCCATTTATTCTTTTCTTTTTAATTTATTGCAAAAACTATGAAATAAAAAAACCCAAGTAAGCTAGTCAAGGTCAAGGTCACAGACTAAATTAGAGCAAGACTCAAAGGGAGTCATTATGTCTGTTGAATCTCTTTGTTGAAGTTAGTGAAATATGCCATAAAATATCTACTTTGTTGATTTCTCTATCAGCACATAACACTCAAATACAAAATGACTTTAAAATTCTTAATATTTATTTATTGCGATTTATTTTAATTAGTAGTGCATTTTCATATTAAATTCAGTATCAAACTTTAATGGAATAAACAAACATTACAATTAGGCAATAAGCACAATGAGATATCCTAAACAGTTTCAAGTATGTAAGGTTGTATTTCAAGTACTTAAGGGTGCAGTAATTACTTAAGGGTGCAGTAATTACAGATAAACTGAAGAATATTTTTATCTTCCCTTGAACCTAGAAAAAATATATTTCCTACCATCTCATCTACTGTTCTTTGTGGCTCAGCATGTCATAGGTGTCCTTATGCATTTTGTATTAAATTTTAATATTGCAATAAAATTTTAAACAACAACATTCAAATAGCAATATACAGTCAAGGAAAAGTAAGAGGACTACCATTATTTAAAACTCATGCAAAAATTCTTTTGTAATCCAGTACAGTGAGAGGTAATCTAAAAAAAAAAATGAGATGAATCTTCAGACTTTGCTAATTACACTGAAGTTCATATACATAAGAGAAAAACAATAACATGTGCTTCATTGTATGAATAAAATCAACACCATGAGCACCAACCCCTTAATGCAGAGCCAGGGATAAGCCCTGACCATCACTCAGTATGGCTCTTCACACCCTCAAGTTTTTATACTAATATAAAATTCATTCAATATTGATTGCCAAACTAAAATGTCATGAAAGGAAGCTGCATCACTTGAGAGATATATTCAATGTGTGCATGTCCATTGTAAGCACACTACATGACTTTACAAATGGAGCACATAAATTATGTTTGTGAAGTTATACGAATGAAGCTGCTTTCAATATCTTGAGTTCCATTGAATCTAAGTGTGTAACTTTGCTTTTAGTCTTCTCTAGAGGGAGAGCTACAAATCAGGACAGAAACGAAGAGAGAGATCTATATGTAGCGAAACAAGATTTGAATACATCTATTTGTCCACCTTTTGGTTAGTCATATATTACTAACAGAAGTTTTCACTCCAGATTATGCTTTGACTGTAAACTCATTTGGAAATTTTTTTCTTCCTACTCTTCTAGCTAATATTCTTTTTGTCACTTTGCCAGCTATGAACATTCCCTCCAAAAAAACTTCAGTTAATTCTCAAAATGATATATTTTAAGCACAGAGCTATTTACCTTCCTATTAATGACCATTACAAACTTTACATATTTCAATAAACCCACATCATCAGGGAAAAATTGTTTCCAATATATTTCTGAATGTATTCATTGATTGATTCATATTCTTCTCCCTCTATGTACATTCAGAAAGAGTATTGTAAAAAACTAAAGTACACCGACAGGTGTGTGCACTCGCGGGCTCTCCGGGCGGCTCTGTCTCACACGTTCGGTGCCCTGGAACCACTGTGTGTGGCTGTTGGTCAAGGGCACGCGATGGAAGGAAGAAGGCCAAACTTGTTGCTCGATCAGTTTATTTCATTCTCTCTCTCTCTCTTCTTCTCTCCCGGCTCTGTATCTCTCTCTGGATCTCTGGATCTGGCCCCCCAACCCACTCTTATAGCCTAGTTAAATCCCCCCAGCATGAGGGGGTTGGGACATACAAATAGGTGTGGTCACCATCAATAGGGGTGAAGTTCCTTTCCCTGCAGGGGATGCTTCTCCTAGGACTCATTCTCTTTCAGCAGGAGGATCCACCCAAGGGAAAAGTCCCATGAGTGTGTTTCTCCTCTCCTCATCCAGCAAACATATAAGCATTCATAATATTAATCATTTTGTATGGACACAATAAGAAATGCATTAAAGCTTATAGAATTGTTCTCCTGGTGCCATCTTGATCTCAGACTACAGTGCTCAGGTTAGATCAGTCTTTCCTATCCCTAGCAGGGTCCTAGTCTCGTCATTACTGTAGGATCATGACAGCGTTTGTCTATGATCAAGCTCTTAACTTATACTTAAGAATTAGGCACTTTGGCCAGGCCCATCTCAATGCCAGGGTAGCATATAACTCACCGCTTGCCCTGGATCCGTCCCGTCCCTCGTTGGGACCTTGCTTTTGAGCTGCTAGCAACTGAGGGCAACTGAGGCTTAAGTGGAGAAAGCAGATGCCCGGGAATGAATAATATTCGAAGCCAATTAATTCCCAAGTTACAAAAGCATAATATTGTCTTCTTGTGTCTATACAAAAAGGACATTGCTTTAAAGTAAATTATTCAAAATGCATAAGGAGAGGAGAAAGGCAATATTATAATAATTAGTGTCCTAGAAAGGTCTGACCTTACAAATTAGCAGAGTCAGATTAGGGGAAAGCTGACTAACTCTTTTTGGGGAAGAGAGCATGGAGAAGTGATTACAGCTAAACAAAGGGAATGGGAGCACTGTGATGGGAGTAACCCAATAAACTTAAACTATCTGAGTCTATGTTATCCTACAAGTATTTATTATATATAAAATGCAAGCAGCAGAATTCTCAATATATTCTGGCCTAAAATAAGAATACATTGAAACTCAAACCTTCAAAATTTTAAATCTCATTACAATAGTTTCCAATCCAAATGCTAACAATCTATTTTTTAATCTATCAACTTCAAAAACATTGGAACCAGTCACATAAAACAAAATATATTAATGTCGTGTGTTACTATGTCAAATTCTCTTAAGTGGAGAGTAGATGATTTGTTTTATAAGATATATTCACTTACAAAGCTAAGAGGATATGAAAGCTTTAAATTTCTGAAATCTGTTTCATCCAAATTACATTCTCTGTTTATTTGAATTGTGTTTTGATTTTAGTGAAATAAAAATATGAAACTTATTCATTGTAAAGAAAGACATTTATTTTATTTTTTCCCTTTTGGTTCATTGTCAACATTGTAATAACTCTTCTGTCATTTTATTCAGTGTTTTATGTCATCACCAGGAAAAATGAGGACAAGCTTTTTGACATTATAGGAGTTTGTACTTACTGATTCAATTTTCTTCAATTATTCTATAGACTACTAGAATAATGGTATTCTGACTCCTGAATTTTGAATTTCAAGTTTACTTAGTGCCTTTTACATAGTGTCCCCAAACTTAATCTATAGTGCATAATAAAATATGCATAATTACTCAGTTCAAAAAACTTCTTTAACTTTTAAGTACTTTTGTATCAAAAAGACTGTCTTGGTTAAACTATTTTATTTCATGTCATAGAGCGTGAGCTTTTCAGTTAATTTTAAATGACCTGACAAAATACAAACAGGTAAATTAATTTGTAAGCTTTTTTTCATACTTATATAAAATTTTACTTCATCTTAAAAGATATTTGTATCTACATTCTGTTTTATTACTTAGCACAGTGGGTAGGGCATTTGCCTTGCACACGGAGAACGTGGGTTCGATTGTTCCATCCCTCTCAGAGATCCCGGCAAGCTACCGAGAGTATCCCGCCAGGACGGCAAAGCATGGCGAGTTACCTGTGGCATATTCAATATGCCAAAAACAGTAACAACAGTCTCACAATGGAGATGCTACTGGTGCCCGCTAGAGCAAATCGGTGAGCAATGGGATGACAGTGACAATGGACAGTGACAGTGACAGTGATTTATTACTAAGACACTGGAGCTGTCTGTAAATTGTGCATTGCTTTCCTTGCCAAATTGCAGATTAACCTTTTCTCAAAGTTTGTTGCTGAATTTTCAAAAACTCTTATAATTATGGCTTAAGAAGATTGTATTAGCCCTACAAGAACTCTATTTTGTCATTTTATTTATCTGGAATACCTATAATTAGGAGTGTGCAATTAAGTCTTTCATTAAAATTGTCTTGTTTTTATCTCAGTAAAATATGATGAACAAATACTTTGAGCCTATTTAATGCCTTAATTGTTCTCCATGCATTAAATTATAGTAAAGACCACATTCACAAAATATTTTTATGCACCATTTTTTTTCAGGACTTTGAATGTTTTCTTCTAATTAGAAATTTGGGGACAGAATATAAATGATTTTGTTTTTTGTAAATCTCTAAAGAGAATTTGCTTCTGTCATATACAGGTCGTTATACTCTATGCATAGCTTTGGAAGAACAAACGATCAGTAATGATATATGGTTTTGACTCACTAGCAAATTCCTGAGAGTTTTCCTTCTGAATTGTAGAATATTACAGACAAATTTGGTAGGTTTAGACACACAATAACACTTTTAAAATATATATATATGTAAATATAAATACCTGATAACTCTTACTAAAACTCATTTGTAATATACAATTCAACTCAGTTTTGCAGTATAACAAAATTTTAAAGTACAGTCAATGGTTATCATATTTGTATTATATTTTAAATTTAAGACATTAAATTGTGGTTCATAAACAACTCTATTTATTGTACATAATACCAGGGGAGCTTTTCATATCTTAATGAGATAAGAATTGTATAATTCCTATAAATTAATAACCACTAGAATTTTAGGATAACTTTCCTAGCAATATTGTTTTACATGAACTATATTACAACTAGAAAGATAAAAGATCATGCAATGATGCAACCTGTTAATGCAGGCTATTAGTATAGGTTGAATTTTAGAAACAGTCTTGGCTTGCCAGGTTTAAGAACCTGTAAAAGATAAAGGACAAGTAGCCTACTTTCTTAAATTTGTACTGACTAGAAACTAATAGCACATGATTCATAACATGTTCTTTTTTCTTTATTTTTTATGTTATCCTTTTCAAAATGTGCTCATTTTTGGTATTATTTTAATTGCACTTTTCTGGGTGACTGATTAAATAATTTGATTAGAATTTCTAGGTAGAATTTCTAAATTATATCCTTTAGAGGATTTTTTTTCCAAATTTAAGAAAATTTTTCAATGTTTCATGGCAAAATATAACTTATTTGAGAAATTTATGTAGGCTGGTATAACAAGAAATCTATTTATCAGAGTGGAATTATTGCACTAAAGCAGTCATTAACAAAATGAGAATTTTTATGTGTGTGCCCACTTTATCTTCCTTATCCTCCCTTAATTTAATTAATTTAACTGCCTAAAAATAATTACAGCAAATTCACTAGAATGTGTTTTCTTAAAGCATGAATTCTATTTAAACAACTAAAATAGTATCTGGCAACAGAGCTTTGAATATTAAATAAATGTATTCTTAGCACAATAGAACAACAACAGTGATTAGACATCTAATAAATACATTTTTTAAAAAAATCAGAGAGATCCTGCTTTCACTTTGTCCCTCAAGACAATCTTAGAATTTTATTAATGACTGTGCAAACCAAGGGCCTGAGAGCTAGTATAGGGGATTTGATGCTTATCTTGCTTGTTGCCAACTGGGTTTTATTTCTAGTACCACATATAGTCTACTGAGCATATAATGGAGTGATTGCTGAGACTATAGGCAAGAATAAGTCCTAAGAACCACTGGGTGTAACTTCAAAATAAACAAATAAAAAAATGTATATAAGTCTGACTTTTGTCCATTGGTTTCTATGTAATATTGGAAATATTAGAAAAATTATTGGTTTGTTTTCATTAGCCAGAGGCAAATTTCTCTTACTCTTTAAAACAAAAACCAATTCTTGCTCAATCTCCATTATAATTAAAATAATAAAATTGCTTTAGAAGTCTAGAGACCTGTTTATATGCAATTTCCTATCAAAGTTTTTTTCTTTTAAATACTATTGTGCTTATAATTCTGGTTTTCAATTTAATTGTTTATAATTGATATAGATTATTAAATTTAAGTTATAAATATTTTAATTCCTCATGAACATTTAAATAACTTTAGTTTAGTTTATGGGGCCGGAGCGATAACACAGCGGGTAGGGCGTTTGCCTTGCACGCGGCCGACCCGGGTTCAATCCTCGGCATCCCATATGGTCCTCTAAGCACTGCCAGGAGTAATTCCTGAGTGCAAAGCCAAGAGTATTGCTGGGTGTGACCCAAAAAGCAAAAAAAAAATAATAATAACTTTAGTTTACCTAGACTCTTGCTATTAATATTTAGGAATATCAAAAGATATATCTATGTTTATAAAAATGTTTTAAAAAATATGACAAGAATAAGCCATAAGGAAATCAAATGAAACTAGCTACATGATGCAGGATGATGTTGGGTATGTCTATATATTTATTGATAATTGTACCATCCCAAATGACTAATTAGTAAAATACCAATAAAAATGGGAATTCTAACTACAAAGAAGTAAAGCTGGAATGTAAACATTCACTAATCCAAACCCTACAGATTATAAATGATTTAAAATTTCCATTGCACATAAATAATTAATGAAATTAGGATTGAATTGAATCATGTTTGAAATTGAAGTCTTAAAACAAAAAGAGGAATTAAGTTAAACAAATACTGTCTATTATAAGGATAATAGACGCCAATGATATTAGTTCAGAATAGTTTAACATTAGGCATTTCTTTATTTTAGAACAATTTGAAGACAACTTCTCATAATGTTTCAGTAACTAACAAATAGTTTTACCAGGGCATGTGTTTTTGGTGACATGTGTTCAAAAAAGCACTTCTCTGTTTCAAGAACTGAAGATCCCTTACAAAGATTAGAGATAATTGATAGGGTACCAGTGATGCACTGGAGCATGTACCCTAAAAAAGAATCAGATAAAACCTAAGTACCTCTGTGATTATATTTTGAGATTGGGCATTTAAAAAAATAATTAAAAGTGCCAGAAAGATAATAGAGGGGTTAAAGGCTCTAATCTTGCACAGGCTGAATTGTGCCACTGGTCCTTTTTCAGACACCACACTAAAGGGATGTGGTCCCGAAACATCACAATTAGAGGCTAGATAGATAGCACATTAGATAGTACACTAGCCGTCTAATTCTCTGGCCTATCACTGATTATCATTATCACATATGCTTTTTAATCATCACCAGGAGTGATTCCTGATAACAATGCCAAAAATAAGCCCTGAGCACAGAGTCAGGAGTAAGCAATGAGCAGAGCCAGATGTGGCCCCCAAAAAATAGCAGCAACAAATATTTAAAGATCATCATCATCATCATCATCCCATTGATCGTGGAATTTCCCGAGTGGTCTCAGTAAGGGCTCCATTCATCCAAGCCCTAAGATTTTAGAAAACTCTCTCTACTCGTCCTTCCAACGATGCCATACTAGAGGCTCTTACAGGGTCAGGGGAATGAGACCCAGCTAAGTTAAATATAATTTAGTTATATTTTAATTATAATTATATTTTAATTAAAGATATTTATGACCATAATATAAGATTATAATATCTTTGTACTGTTTTACTTATAAGATAATGAACAAACTCATCAAACAAAACAAACTTTTCATTTAAACCTGGATAGAATTGTCAGTACTTATTAGCAAATGACTGGAGAAAAGTACATACACTTTTATTATCTTTCTATAGCACATAGGCAGAAAATATATACCTCAATAAACCTTGGGGGAACATGCATGTAAAAATATTTTCTGTAGGTATATACAAAATATTTAGAGTGCAATAATCATGTGACTTGAAGTAAAATAAAAAGGTTTAGATTCTGAATTAGGGAAAAAATAAAAGAAATTCAGGGGCTGGAGCAATAGCACAGCGGGTAGGGAGTTTGCCTTGCACGCGGCCGACCCGGGTTCGATTCCCAGCATCCCATATGGTTCCCCGAGTCCCGCCAGGAGTAATTGCTGAGTGCATGAGCATGAGTAACCCCTGTGTATCACCGGGTGTGACCCAAAAACCAAAAAAAATAAAAATAAATAAATAAATGAAATAAATTCAGAAGAAAGGTAATTGGCACAAATTGTGAAAAGTAAAACAAATTCTCAATAATACAACTTTTATAATACATACTAAAAACTTTAAAAATAAAGTTTAAACTATAGATCATAAATTTTGTATTGTGATAAACTTTAATATTTTCAAAATTAAATCATCAATTATTTAATTGATAACTATTAAATAATAGCAATATATAAGCAAATAATTATGTTTATCCATCCATTAAACTCAAATGGTATTGCTCTTTTCATTTAAAGAATTTGTAGTCCCATTTTTATATTTGACACTGGGATTATATTTTGCATGTAAATAGATAAAATCTAGCCTGATACATGGCAGAACTAAAATGATACAATGGAGAGAAATAAAATTAGATATATACACAAACACATACACATACACAAACAGAGGCATATACATGCATTACACACACACTTATCACAAATACAGACAGACAAGTAGAAATAAAAGAGGTTTGAAGACATCACTTTAAAGAGACAGCTCTGTTGCTGAGGAATACCAGGAACAAATGGGTGAAGTGAGGATGCTCTTCATTCTACTTAATATTTCATAATGATTTTACATATTCTCTAATAATTTCTGTGGAAATGAAAAATTTTAAAAAATATATAATGAATTAGTTGCATTACAGAAATTTTAATTTTCCTAAAGGACTCTGACAAATTTTTAATTTCTGAATATCATATGCATGTCATTAATTCTATAGGAGGTACCATTTTGAATTTACCTTTTTTCACATAGCTCAACTGTGAAACTGGAGGATCCATCCAAATTGTTCTGTGTATACATATTTTTCTTTTTTTCTTTTCTTGTTTTTTAGGGCCACACATGACATTCTCAGGATTTCCTCGTGGGTCTGGATCAGGTATCACTCCTGGTCGGCTCAGGGGATCGTAAGGGATGTCAGATATCAAACCCAGGTTGACCACATGCAAAGTACATTCTTTACCTGCTGTACTATCTCTCAAACCCCCTTTTTGATATTAATGAGTATTTTATTATGAGTATTTATTGCCTTTATTTGCCTAAACTCCTGTTGAATTTTTGTTTCGTTTTAGCGAGTGAATTTGTTCCGGTTACAAGACACTCTTTGTACACAACCAAGAACAGTTGAACCGCCAGCACTACAAATGATTTCAGTTCTGTCAGAAAGTGAACCCAAAGAATAGAGTGGAGCAAGCCCTGGACACGGCCAAGTGTGGAACGATTCCCCTACGTATCAAAAGAAAAAACATAGTTACAGACTTTGCAATGTCAATGCAAAACTGTCAGTCTTGTAACTCAGATGCAAATCAATATTTCTACTACACGTTTCTCAGAGGTGTGTTTGGGCATGAAAGACAAGTTATAGAGAAGATAAGTCTCAACTCAGCAAACACTTAAATAATGGTGTTCTTTTAACTTTCCTATCTTTTCAGCACTCATTCTTCGGTTTCGATTACAAAATAAGTAACCTTGAAATCGCCAAGTACATTGTGTTCAGACACATATTTAGAGAAGTGTGAGATACAAAGCAAGAGTAAAACATAATCCTTTCATATTTATATGTTGTTTGTTCCTTTTTTTATGTTTTACTGGTACATTTCTGTATATGTATTAAATTGGATATGGGAGAAAAAAGCACAACAATCTTTAACCATGGATGAAACTATCATGCATGTTTAAGACCAAATGTATTCTGGTACAGACTAATATGTACCATACCATAGGTGTATGATACATATTAGTACCTTTTAAACCCATTTTATCTTGGGTATACCATTCTGGAGCAAACCTTAGTCACTACAATAATATAATGGGACTATTTCTGTTCACTGACGGACTCTTCTATTAGATAACTTTTACTGTGTGATATCCTAAATCTATCATAATATATTTGCTAGTTTTAATCTTTCTTTGCCCACTATCCCAATATCTTTACCCTATATTTAACTGTGTGCACTTTATTTTGTCTATGGTCATGTTATTACTATCTAATGAAGTTTATGAGCAAATCAAAAATTGGGAAATTATGACTCCTATAATCCTTGCTCTTGATGTAGTTGGGCTCTGAAGGAAGTTAGTAAAGCTGACACTGTAGCAGAAAAAAAGCTGTAATTTATTTATCTTTAAAAAAGGAGAGGTTGGGGAACCAGAGCATTTATTCAGGTAGACAGAATGCATATATCAAGTGGAAAGAAAAAAATTAAATGAAAAAAGAAATACTTTGTGAACACAATTTGTGAATTTGATATTAATACTCCTAAGAAAGGAAGTCCATTAATAATATCGAGAAGAATATGACATTTTTCTGTTTATAAATAAATCATTGGTTGTTTTCAGAACACTTCACTTAGTATATCATAACTAAATCTTTTTGCTTCATAAGGAGTTTTGTGTTTCCAATAAAATTATTATCCTGTATGTATACTGAACTCAATATGATTCTTCTAGTTTCTTGGAAATGTGCACAGTATTACTGATTTAAAAAAAGAGTGGAAAGTTGTGTGCTACTATTCATTAGCTTGGGATTTAAAAGACTTAATGCAAAAGAAACTACTGTAAGTGATATTGTTATAAGTGAGTTTTACAGCATAATTTTTACTTTAAAAGTCCCAGTGAAAGAACCACAAGGCTTTACAACACCAAAACAGAATTTTCCTTCAGGAAACATTCAAAATAATACCTCAATCACACAAGTTTCTTTGTGTTTATTAAAATTCTGAATGGTAACTCTGAACTCATTAGTTTCCTCTATTCATTCCTTATTTTCTGGGTAAGTACTGTAATCAAAATTAAATTTGCTCAAAATGCTTTAGTAATATAATAATGCATTACTTGAGCAAATTCCTCATAGTATACCTCTTTAGATTGTCGAAATCTCCTAACATTTGCTGCATCTCTAGTGGCTAACAATTTCATGAGATTTCATACAAAGTATGATAGAAAGCTGGTTATTCATTCTAGAATGCTAGTTATCCATTCCTCTTTTTCCATTTGTTCTTTTATTCATTTACTCTTTAATCCTGTATTAAAATCCTTTCCTGGTATCAATTAATAAATATATACAGTTACTGATATCAAGACTAACTAAATACTTCAACACTTCCTTTATAGCTTACAAATATAACAAAATGAATATACTGCTTTCATAATTTACATATAAACATTTCAGTTAGACACTAAAAGGCTGTCAAATTTAATCAGCTTTACATAGTCACACCTATAAACTCAGACCTAGTCATGTTGTTCTGCATATTTAATATTCAGTTATGTCTAAGATCCCTTCTCTTCCAAAACTATGAAAATTCAGACTGAATTTGACTGGTGCCACTTTAGCCCCTGTTTTAATTTTATGTTAATATAAAATATATAGGAACCTGGAGCTGCATCCTCTACAATTTTATGAATTTAAAAAAAACTGCATTTTTCACTGATGCTATTTGCACAAGAGAGATCAGATAGATGTACAGTTCTCAGAGGACTGGTAAATTTAGCCTAGCTGGCTCCTTGCTAGATTTTCATGTCTGACTCTAGAAAAAGAAAAAAAAATACAAGCTGTTTCTGACTTTCATAGTCATCTCTGGCAGAATAAACAATAGATCTCAGGGCTGAGTAGTAAGTTTATAAATCTATTGGCAACTCTATGTGCCCTGTCTAATTTTTAAACCCACTCTTTTGTACTCTTCTTAAATTTTAGTTGTTTGGGGGCCACATTCAGCAGAATGCAGGAAATAGCATTGGTTGCTGCTCAGAGGTTTATCCTATTGGTTCTTGAGAAGCTGTAGTGCAGGGGGTCATCCCAAGAGCTCCTGATTGACTTACTTTCCTGCCCCACGCTCAGTGATTTCTAAATGGATGCTCAAGGTCAGTAACTTCAGAACTCAAAATTCTAAAACATATAGCTTCTGTTTTCTGTTTGAGCTTAGTGTTCCAGTATAGAGGTTGGCATGGAGGTTTTTCAATGCAAATTAAAAATATAAACTGTGTGTTTAAGGAAAGACAATGAATATATATTTCTGAATACTATGATATATACATATATGTATATAAATATATAAATACTCTAGTTTTTGAAAAATTTAGTTAACTGTGAAATAAATAATAACAGTAAATAAATACCAACTATTAATTTTATAACACTCAAAATATTCATAATACAAGTCTAATTGATCTGTGTTTTAATCTGAATTTGCTAAACATTTGTGTAATAATTATGATACATTCACATTTTGCTTATTGAAAACTTAGGCCAATGATGATGTACATGGATTACATTAAATTTTAATTATGAAATAGCACAGAGAATATTATGCAGTTTATAGACTAAATTTTTAATGAATTGAATACACTAATGGAACCGGACCTCAAATCAAGATTGGACTTAATCTACAATCCAGTAAGGCTGATGTGCTCCTATTCTTATCACTAAGATTATTTGTTTTCATGGACGACCTCAACTTAAGTCTTTGCATGCATTAGTTTTGGTCTGTTTTAGGTTATGTCCTTAATGGAATTATCTGTGACTAACTTCATTGTTATTGTAATGATATTTTTGTGTGTAATATCAACTTATTTATTCTCTGTCATCTGCAGAATTTTTCTTTTGAATAATATCCAT
Organism: Sorex araneus; assembly: GCF_027595985.1. Lineage (NCBI taxonomy): Eukaryota > Metazoa > Chordata > Mammalia > Eulipotyphla > Soricidae > Sorex > Sorex araneus. The sequence goes on along the minus strand of NC_073303.1, from coordinate 173,118,828 downwards.
AATGTTTTATCTGTTTTATATATTATCTTTTACATATTATATGTGGATTTACTGTAATTTATGAGTTTACTTCAAGTTTATATTTTACTTGTTATCTAGTAATTAATCATGAATGCCATTTATTATTTTTTACTCTATCACTGTCACTGTTATCCCGTTGCTCATCGATTTGCTCAAGCAGGCACCAGTAACGTCTCTATCATGGGACTTGTTGTTACTGTTTTTGGCATATCGAATACTCCACGGGGAGTTTGCCAGGTTCTGCCATGGAGGCAAGAAACTCTCGGTAGCTTGTCGGGCTCTTCAAGAGGGATGGAGCAGTCGAACCTGGGTCGGCTGTATGCAAGGTAAACCCTCTACCCGCTGGGCTATCACTCCAACCCAATATTTTTTACAAAGTATATTAAATAACAAATGAGTTCTTGGCATTTAAAAATATAATAACTAACTGGCATGGCTGCTGGGGCTTCCAGAGTGGAGGGGTTTAGAAGGAGGCTACTCACTCTCACTTCAGAAAACACCAGAGTTCTCAGCCTAACAACCAGGTACCTGATATTATTCATAGTTCGGTGTTGCTGCAGAGTATATTTGTGAAGACATGAAGGTGAGCTTTTAGCGCTTAGCATGACTGCATGACTGTAGTGGTGGGGTGTGGGTGTGGCTGTCAGAGATTCGCCTGAGCAAGTATTTGGTCTGCCCAACTCCAGAGGACACCCCAGAGTTTTCAGCTGTGGAAACCAATGATTCAAAGAGTTTTAGCTGCTTGGCAAGCATGTCCTGGGAGACTTAGTCAGGAATTGGCCAAAGAGGGTCCGTGGGTGAGTCAAAATCCAAATTTCTTGTTCTCCATTAATGTTGTGTTATTTGGGTCTTTTGACTGTATACAAATGGCAGAATCAGTTGGGGAATATTCAAAATATGACTTGTGAAAAATTTAAATAAGTTTGCACTAAATCTATACACCAATATGGTAGCAACAGACATCTTAAAAATACAAACAAAAGTAAGTACAACACTTTTTGCTGTTTTATTTGTAGATATAAAATCCTACAAATATCTACACCAATTCTAAAATGTAAGTTTACATTGGGAAATCTTATGGAGTGCTGAGGATTAAACTTGAACCAGCATTGTGCAAGGCAAATACAATGCTTATTGTAATATCTCTTTGTCCTCAATGGAATATTAAAAATTCTGCATTCATATTTTATTCTCCAAAGTTGAAACTGTCCAACTTGACATCTGCAAAAACATTTTCAATTTACTGTCTATATTGATATCTCAGTATTTAATATGTATAATTAAGATCCTAATAAAGGCATTCACGAGCTTCAAATAGATCATTAAATTTAAAAAGTATTTTAATTTATAAATAAAAATAAATTTATACACAGTGCATGGACAGACATTCATTTTCTTTTCTTTTCTTTTCTTTTTTTCTTTCACCACACCAAGAGATGCTGACACCTTACTCTGGAATCTGTACTTAGAGTTAACTCTTGGTCAGGTACTGAATATTAAACTCATGGTGAACACATGACAGCAAGTACCCTGGGAATACATTTTAAATAAATGCTATTTCTCATTTGAATATATTTTCACATGCAAATGCTACTGCAAATATTTGCAAAGACAAGTGAATTTGGTGATATAAATTCTTTTTTTTTTTTTTTTGCAGAGGTTTAGGAGAAACCTGAAAGGGGTCAGGGCTTATTGCTGATTCTGTTCTCTGGAATCACGCCTCTAAGGCTTGGGAAATCTTATGGAGTGCTGAGGATTAAACTTGAACCAGCATTGTGCAAGGCAAATACAATGCTTATTGTAATATCTCTTTGTCCTCAATGGAATATTAAAAATTCTGCATTCATATTTTATTCTCCAAAGTTGAAACTGTCCAACTTGACATCTGCAAAAACATTTTCAATTATTTTGCATCTCACTTGAGGTATTTTTACCAGGAGTGAATTTCTTACACCTCAGTTACAACAAATACAAATCAAGTATAAATCTTTACAACTGACGTCTTGAAAACAATTCTTTCTCCTATGAGCATGGAATATCTTTCAATCTATTTATTTTTCTTTGATTTCTTTCATTGAGTTATCTTCTTTATCACGTATATGTGCAAATATTTCTATTATATATTCTGCATAAATTATCATTATTTTGATTCTAATATGAATATTATAGCAATTTTTATTTCAAATATCACTTGCCCATTAATGATACACAGGGAAGTGGTTGGGTTTGGATATTAATTTTGTATATGTTTTGTTGTTGATATTGTTTTATAAGGACTGGAGCTATAGCACAGTGGGTGGGGCATTTACCTTGCACGCGGCTGACCCAGGTTTGATTCCTCCATCGCTCTCAGAGAGACTGGCAAGCTACAGAGAGTATCCCACCTGGATGGCAGAGCCTGGCAAGCTGCCTGTGGTGTATTCAATATGCCAAAAACAGTAACAAGTCTCACATTAGAGATGTTACTGGTGCCCATTCAGGCAAATGGATGAACAACAGGAGGACAGTGCTACAGTGCTATTGTTTTATAAACGATGCTAGCAAACTGTCAATGTTTCTTTTCAATTAGCATAGCTCTATTTACTTTCTTACTTTTCTAAATATTTAATGTCAAAAATCATTGATAACGAGGGACGGTCTTCCTTTTTTAAATTTTACTGGTAATATTTTAGCTTACTAATCTTTAAATCTGATTTTAGCCATAGGTGTCTTGTAAATATGAAGAATCTAGTTGAGAAAATTCCTCTAGTCCTAGATTAATGAGAAATTTTATCTTGAATGAGTATAGAATTTTTTGGAATGCTTTCTTGGCACCTATTATTATGATCAGGTGATTTTTCTTCCTTAGTGTTTTTAGATATGATTGGTTGCTTCAATTGATATTTGTTGAATCAGCCTTGCTTGCCTAGAATAAATCCCATTTGTCATGATATGTAATTCTTTTTATACATTACTGGAAAATTTGGTAATATTTTATTGAAGATTTTTACAATTTACATTGATGTGAGATATTGTTCTATAGATTTATTTTATTATGCTATTGTCTAACTTTACCAAAAAGATAAGTTTAACCTACTGAATAAGAAAATCTTTGTTTCTGATGCTATCCGTTGAACAGACTATAGAACATTAACATTCTTACTGTGTTTTGAAATTTATCAGTTAATATATCTGAGACTTGTGCTTTTATTCTTGGGGATATAATTAATTTATGTGTATATTTATTTTAACAGTTATAGGTCTAACTAGATTGCTTTATCATTTTATTTTAATGCTAGTTTAATTGTGCTTTAGAAGGGATTTATTCATTACATCTAAGTTATAAAAATGAATGGCAAATAATTGTGTTATTCTTTTTATCCTATTATCCTTTTGTTTATCTTTTATTTTCTCATCAATATTCATGGGGAGTGTAATGATTTTTTCTCTGAAATTTGATATTATTCTTTTGTGTCTTTTATCCCTGGCATTCTGTTTAGAAGCTATCAATCATTTATATGTATTCTCAAAAAACAAAAATACTGGTTTTAATTTTGTTGATTTTTCAACTTTTTTGCAAAATTATCAATTTTTACTTCTTTGGATTTAATTTTCTCTCAGATTAAATTTGCTCTTTTTCTTCTATTATCTTAAAGCAAAACTTATTTTATTGAGGTTACACAGAGGGTAGGGCATTTGCCTTGCACACGGCCAACCCTGGTTGATTCCTCCGACCTTCTCGGAGAGCCCGGCAGGGTACCAAGAGTATCCCACTTGCACAGCAGACCCTGGCAAGCTACCCGTGGCATACTTGATATACAAAAAACAGTAACAAGGCTCACAATGGAGACGTTACTAGTGCCCACTCAAGCAAATCAATGAACACTGGAATGACAGTGCTACAGTGCTACAGCTAATTTTTCAACCTATGCATTTAATGCTATGAACTTTCATTTAGATGTTGATATTGTATCATCCCATATTCTTCTCCTCCTGTCACTGATTATATTTATCATTTAAATTATTTAACAAATTTTTATGTATACAGATACACCAAAAACTATATTCCAATCATACATACTACAATACTCTTTGAGTATTGTTTTTTATAAGCTAAATCTTTCTGTTAAATTTCTTTTTAGCAGAATTACACTTTTGTCTTTCTTTATTTCATCTTGAATGTGCTTTATGTGGATTTGAATTTCTGACCTATATTATTATTATTTTTACTCCAGAGGACTATTTTTAGAGGTCCTCTAAATTCAAACTTGCAGAATTTAGAATCCCAGACTCCATTTTTATTCTCTGTGCCATTTGAACTCTGAGGCTCAGATCAGTAGCCCTGGAAGTCTCTGAATGTAACCAGGATCACGATGGATGCCTCTAAGTTGTAAATATACATTGCCTACTTTAAGGCTCCGAGTAACACCGAGTCTATGAAATAATGCATTGATCAGAACCAGTTGGCTGAGTGTGGCCTGGAGTGGCTCTGGATGCATTGAGTACTACTGGGAAGGTCCTAACCTCCACAATGATGAACATATTCTTTTAACATTCTAATAAGGGGCTGGAGCGATAACACAGCGGGTAGGGTGTTTGTCTTGCACGAGGCCGACCCAGGTTCGATTCCTCTGTTCCTATTGGAGAGCCTGACAAGCTACTGAGAGTATCTCACTTGCACGGCAGAGTCTGGCAGGCTACCCGTGGTGTATTTGATATGCCGAAAATAGTAACAATAAGTCTCACAACGGAGATGTTACTGGTGCCTGCTTGAGCAAATCGATGAGCAATGGGATGACAGTGACAATAAGGGAAATTTATAGAACTCAAACTCCCTCAAATTCCTTCACACTCCCTCAAACTCCCGCAAGTGAGCCTGAGAAATAATTCAGTCTTATATTTCATTTATAGCTATTGATAATATGCCCCTATAGCTGCCTTTTTTCCAGGCTTTTTCTTATTTTGTTTGAAAGTTATCTGATAGATTGCTTTGCCTTTTCAGTTATCTTGGTTTCTATTCCCTTATCTTTCCAGATATTCCCAACAACCTTTAATTTATTCTTTTTTTTATTGTTTTTGGAGTTTAACCCTGGAATGTTCAAATATCCCTCCAGACTCAGTGGGTGGGAATGAGGGGAGCTTTTGGAAATGCTTAGGAGACTATATGGGATGCTAAAGGCTAAACCCAGTCCTCCTGCATCTCAAGTTTTAGCATATCCGACCACCTTTCTTGACCTCTTTTCTACTTCTTTCAGTCTCTGTTATCTTTACTTTTCAGGTTCCTTTTTTTTCCCAGACTTTAAGGATGCTATTGATATATGCTCTTGCTCTAAGATTCTTCTTTCAGCATGTACATTAACCTAATAATAATTTAGTTAATCCTATCATTTTATAGTAATTAGCATGTTTTTAAAAAGCTCACATAACTATGTCTCTGTGTCTGTTACTCACCTGTTTTTGCATACGTTTTACTTTCTCCTGTAGCATATTTAGCATGATAAGTCTAATTGTTTGAAGATTCCCTTCTGACAAATCCTAAAATCCTTTGCTATTTCTAGTTCTGATAATTGCTTTGTCTTTTAAAAATGTGATTTTTGCCTTTTTGTAGGCTTGTGCAAAGAAGCATACCACAGTCCTAGGATTAAGGTCTGTTTTTTTTTTTTTTTTTTTAGGTAGTTACAGCTTTGTGCTGTAGTCTGTACTGTATACTCTGCAAGAGTTTCTGCCTTGTGTGTTTTTCAGCCAAGCCTCTGTGAGGTCAGTGTTAGAATGTGATTATTTTTCTTCCCTCAAGACTTATAGGCACTGATAATCCCCAGCAGATTGAATTGTGGTTAACTAGTTCCCTTGGAGGGCAAGTTGTATGATTAAAAGAAAATGATGGAGCAGTTCAAATGTTTCTTTCCTGTTGAGATGAAGCATCCCCAGTGGTACTTAGTGAAGAGGACAGAGTACTGTCCTTGGCTGTCCTTGGATGTACTTGACCCAGATGGAACTACTAGGACCTGTCAGTTCAATTTTGGGCCCCTGCAGCATGGTATTGATTAGACCTCTTGATGTTGGCAGACACCAGAGTTCTAGTGCCACCTAAGCTATAGGCAGCAGTGCTCAGGACCAAGTGCTGTAGGGAGTTGAAGTTTGGCCTCAGGCATGGCCTTTCGGACTCTGTCTATACCCTCAAACAATTGTTAGGTTTTTCTCTTAATCTTTCTCCCTACTAGACTTAGATGGGATGTTACTGTAGTTGAACTCCTAGATGGAAACCTCAAATATCACGGGGGTCCTTGTATGACTGACTCCCTTAAATTGTCTACTTTGAGCTTCCAGAGGGGTTCCCAGTTGTGAGTTGCTGCTCTAGTAAGTAGGAATCTTTATTTACTTGTCTGTCCGTGCCCCAGTCTTAAGAGCAGTATTTGCCCTAAGAGTTATCACAGAGCGTTATCAGAAGAAGAGTTCTCCCCTCTCTTAAGTATAAGTGGTTATGTAATTTCCTATGTAGCTTTTTATAGGCTAAAATGTATCCATCGGGGAGCCTTAAGGAGCCCTTAAGTCAAGACTTGCTAGATAAGGGTGAAATCAGAGGCAGAATATTCAAATCTACACCTACCCATTGTGCGTGCCACCATAAAAAGTGACACCAATTTTTTAAGTCCCTGAGTAATTTATCTCTATGAAACCTAGGAGATGGGCATTACTGGTGTGAGGGGACTATAAAAAAAAGTAATCTAATGCTACCTGCTTATACCAAGAGAAAAGCTAGTGCTGACTACTCATATTTCCCTCATCTAAATTGAAATCACTCTCTTGGGTGGTGGATGTCTAACATGCTCACGATCCACATGAATCCAACTGTGCATGTACGAGGAAGGTGCAACCTCTACTTCTGACCCAGCCTGCTAGAGAAAGATGTTAATGTCCAGCTCTGTGCTGACAGTGAGAACCCTACAATATCCATGGAGACAATTCCTTACAGTCTGTGTTCTGCAGTACTTTATTACAGAGAGGGAAGCTTTATTTGTGTGAAAATCTGCCTTTCTTCTTCCTTCACAATTGCTGTGTGTTAAGGGTTACAGTCACTGTCACTGTCACTGTCATCCCGTTGCTCATCGAATTGTTGGAGCAGGCACCAGTAACATCTCTCATTGAGAGACTTATTACTGTTTTTGGCATATCCAATACGCACGGGTAGCTTGCCAGGCTCTGCTGTGTGGGCTCCATCCTCTCAGTAGCTTGCCGGGCTCTCTGAGAGGGGCAGAGGAATCAAACATGGGTTTGCCTCATGAAAGGGGAACGCCCAACCACTGTGCTATCACTCCAGCTCAAGGGTTACAGTAGACCCACCAATCGTTTAGGAACAAGGACAGAATAGATAACTCCTGCTTCCTTTCAAAAGGAAGTCTAGAATTTTACTTTTAATTACAAAGCTATAATCTCAGGACAATCTCTGTATACATACATAGTGAATAAGAATATTGTTTGAGTCCTTGAACAGATAAGCAAAGATGCGAGTTGAAAGTAGACTATAGACCGAACATGTTGGCCACTCAATATCTCTATTGCAAACTACAACACCCAAAAGGAGAAAGAACAAAGGGGAATGCCCTGCCACAGAGGCAGGGTGGGGTGGTGAGGGAGGGGGTAGGGGTGGTGAGAGGGATACTGGGATGGAGGTGGGTGGAGGTGAATGGGCACTGGTGGAGGGATGGGTAAATGATCACTGTATGAGTAAAATGCAAACACAAAAGTTCATAAGTTTGTAACAGTACATCACAGTGATTCTCTAATAAAAAATTTAAAAAAAAACAGATACAATCTAGTCACTATTTTAACTAGAAAGAGTAAGTTAGGGGATGGTGAAAATTGTTTGCTATGAATTTCAAATTTTTCTCTAAGTCTACTATGGTAACCCACAATCTTAATTAAGGTAGCCTATATTCTTATGTAGTCATAGCCTCCAACATCTCATAGCACACAGAGCAAAGGTACTTATTCTCAACATTTCTGCCTTAGGTCTCAGCCAATTCCCAGCTATTCTCTCAGTTAGTGAGTGGTTCAAAGTATCTTTTGTCCTGTGGCATACCTATATCAATACAATTATATTATGGTTGCAGCGAGGTGTCAAGTAGTATTCAGGATAGCATTTCACTGACAATCAAATTCACTTAGAAGTTTAACTTCCTGCCATAGATAATTGTTCAGAAAGAGCCATATGATCACATAACTTTAAATTCAAAACTCCTGTGAATAATAAGTAACAGAATTAGGGAAAGAAGATCTTGAAATCACTACTATACCTAATGAAATCTCTACTAAACCAAAATGACAGATTTGCCCAAAATGATTAATGGAATTTGTGGAATAATTGAAGAAATGGAAAGATGTGTAATTGTTTGTTTTTTTTTTCTTCAAATTATCAACTTACTAAGTTGCGGGTATTGTCTTACTTTTAAGTAGCAAAGGTTTTTGGATGTTGCTTTGTAAAAGAAAATAAATAGACATAAATTATGCTATTTTCACCAAGTGTCTGACATTTCATAATGATACTATAATATATTATATCTGAGTTTGTTTGGTGAATAAAATAATGAAATAATGTTGGAAAAATCTTAGGTATAAGAAGCACACACATATTTCTAGTATTCTCTTTGAAGTGCTTACATTTCTTTTTTTTTTCTTTTCCCTTTTAAATTTTATTTATTTATTTTTATTTATTTTTATTTTTTTATAATTTATTTATTTTTAATTAGAGAATCACCGTGAGGGTACAGTTACAGATTTATACACTTTTGTGCTTATACTTCCCTCATACAAAGTTCGGGAACCCATCCCTTCACCAGTGCCCATTCTCCACCACCCGTAAACCCAGTGTCCCTCCCACCCTCCCCAATCCCATCTCCCCCCCACCCCACCCTGCCACTGTGGCAGGGCATTCCCTTCTGTTCTCTCTCTCTAATTAGCTGTTGTGGTTTGCAATAAAGGTGTTGAGTGGCCTCTGTGCTCAGTCTCTAGCCCTCATTCAGCCCGCAACTCCCTTCCCCCACATGGCCTTCAACTACAATGTAGTTGGTGATCGCTTCTCTGAGTTGCCCTTTCCCCGGAACGTGAGGCCAGCCGCGAAGCCATGGGGTCAACCTCCTGGTACTTATTTCTACAGTTCTTGGGTATTAGTCTCCCACTCTGATATTCTATATACCATAGATGAGTGCTGTCTTTCTATGTCTGTCTCTCTCTTTCTGACTCATTTCACTCAGCATGAAACTTTTCATGCCCATCCGAAGTGCTTACATTTCAAAGTTACATCACTAAGATGTAACTTCAGATACAATGTGTTTTCTTTCTTTGTTTTAAAATTAGACCTCCATGCAATTGAGGTAAGTTGAGTTGGATACTATAATACTATATACATATTTTGCCTCTAACTCTGCTGGTCCCTTCTTATTTTAACTACATAAGTCTATGGATTTTTTGCTATAGAGAAAGAATGTTCAGCTTTATTATGTAGTTAACTTCAGTAGCAATTATTTTTTGTGTATTAATCTCTAGATGCAAATCTTAAAAGGACAATTTAATAATAGAAGATATATGCTTCAATATAATTGGCATCACAGGTTAGTGAATTTTGTAATTTTTTATGCTGTTTTACATCTGCATCATAACAACTATAAAATCTCATGAGTTGTTTACCATTAGTTAATCATATAAGGGATTATTGCTATAAATAAGAATGATTGGGCTGCCTTCTTAAGAGGAGTTAAATTAAAAGAAATTAGACCTCTAAGTCCCTGCTTCAATATTTTCTCTTATCTATAAGAATCTTCCTGGAGAGAAGCCAGATCTGTCGTTAGTTGTTTAATTCACTTAAGTGTCTATCCTGACAGGGGAATGGTGTTTGTTCATCGAATACACATGTCATAATATTATAGCGATGATCTATTTTATCTGTGGTCAAAATGTCATCTGCAATAATCTAGCCTTCTAACAACATAGACACCATCTACAGCACTATCACAACTCAAATTGTTAGCAATGTTTTTCTACATAATTGCATATTGGCACTCTCCTTCAAAGTTATAAACCTTTAAATAAAAATAGCATTAGCTATGTGAAGTAACCAACTCCATTTAAATGATTTTTTGCAATTACAAAACTATATTTATATAACTTAGAACACTTTATATTGAAATGCCCATATTAATTGATGAAATCAATCCAAAACATTTTAAATTTTCTGTAGTACTGTAGCACTGTCGTCCCGTTGCTCATCGATTTGCTTGAGTGGGCACCGGTAACGTCTCCATTTTGAGACTTGTTTCTGTTTTTGGCATATTGAATACACCACAGGTAGCTTTCCATGCTCTTTCTTATAGTTTATTTGCAAATGTAACTCTGCTTAATATTTCAGTGATTCCCCCAGGCACGTGAAACAAAGTTTTATGATAAGTAAATTGCGGAAAGACAACTCTAACTCCTGTTTTTTTTTTTTTTTGCAATTATATGATTTTACATTTTCTAGTAAGGCTGTGAACAAAGCTCTTTTCAACTTTTTACATCTCAAATGCAGGATATTCTGATATTGTTTTCATTTCTTTTTCTCCTTATTCCTTATCTTTCTGTCTCTCTTTTTTTCACATACACACTCACACACATGCACATGTACACACAGATGCTCTTCTAGATTTCTGCTCAAAATATATTAAAATTTTATTATTATTATTATTATTATTATTATTACTACTACTACTACTACTACTACTATTGCTGAATAACAAATCAACACTAATTTGGTCATTTACAATAACACTCAGTAGTTATCCCCGTAGTTTTTGTGCTGAACTTAGCTAGCCCTCTACTTACATTCCCCAAAGGCTAACTCTAAGATGTGTCTTGAGAATGTGTCTTCACAATGCGGACTCCTGGTTCTCTTCCAGGAACTCTAGTTGTCAATGAAATTCAACATCTCAGCTTCTGACACCACACCCCTTCTCTGTCACCTGGTCTTTTCACAAAATGGCAGTTTGTATCTTTAAGACCAGGGAAAGATTGTCTCCAATTTGCTGCCAGTGAGCCTTGTGTACTGTACTGTAATGCAACCGCTGTGGTAATTATTCCATCACTTTCTCTTCATAATGTCATATAATCAAACAAATATCTACCCTATTATATTTTCAATTTCTGCTGGAAAATGGAATTATCTAGAGAACATATAGTGACTGAGAACCTATGCCCCTATTTAGTTTGTTTAGCACAGTAACTAAATTTAGCTTAAGATAAAAAGAAACAAATCTGTGCAAATTATAATTTATTTTAGCTCTATTGAGATACAAGTGACATAAAATTCTAAGGTATCATTCACAATGGGAAAACTGGGACTGTAAATTTTCAGTTATGTTTACAATTTTTTCTGAAAAAGACCCAATCAAAGTAATTTTATGAAAAATAGCAAAATGTGATAATCTTTGTGATTATTTTCTTTTGGTTTAGATATAAAAATGCAATAATACAATAAGTGACACAATAAATGATTTGAAACATGGCAATTTGTAGATAATATAATATAGGTGTATATTTTTATGAAATGTATTAAATTAAAATACTAAATGTTACGTGTGGTACATGTTTGTGTTGGTTAGAAAGCAATAGGAAATTTATAAAGCAAAATATTAGCAGGATTGTCCAAATAAAAATTTACACAATTAGTTGTACTGTATATAGATGAGCATTTTTTAATAAACTGTATTATTTACCTAATACAAAACAAAATTTTATGTATTTAGGATATTGTAAAATAAGATATTAAAGTTATATAACCAATCTTTATGTAGAAGGTTAGATTATTACATTTTATTCTAGAGTTCAGACCTGTTACTCAATTTATTTTCTATTAACATTTGCAAAGATTCAGCAATTTAGCAGCAAAAATTTTACTTGATAATGTTATGATAAATCTTAATTAAAATACTAAAAGTTTTACTCTAATTTTATTGTAATAAAATATTTGCAATTTTAGATTAATAAAACAATATTCACACAACATAATGAAACTGCCACTTGTGGTGATCCTGTCCTAGGAATCAAATAGGCTGATTTCTGTGAGGAAAATTCTTGGATGATACCTTGGAACAAAGGACCAAAAAAAAAATACTGCAGGAAAATTTAAAACATAATTTCAGCAGCAAATAAATAAAATAACAATAGTGGTCTTTCTTCAGTTAAGAAAATTCCAAACTAATATGTTTTCTTTTTAGTATATTCAGAAAAAAACTATAATAAAAATTATTAGTCACTAATTGATCAAACATATTTTTAACTTGGACTTACACTGCCAAGCCTATTTCTTGAGTAGTAGTCAAAGTTACTGCTCATCTATTGGTATGCTGTAACTCTTACCTCTGTATGCATTATTTTGAGATGGTAAGATATTTAGGCACAGTTTATCACAAAACTTGCATTAGCCCTTCTAAACACTCTACTTCTTAGCTAACTATTGCAATTATATCTTCAATTTCAGTTTCTCTAGTTATTATATGACAGTTTTGTGATTTCCAAAGTTCTGGACGACATTGGAGTTTTAATCACTGTGTGCTAAATGTGTCCTACTCTCAGACCCAAAAGTATGTCTGCAAGAATAAAGTGATAAAATATGAGCTTATTTCACCGTATATGTGGCACTATCAATTAAAATATAAATGAGAAAACAAAGAGATAGTATAGTGGTTTGATACTTGTTACCAAATATGGTCCTTCAAGCCCCATCAGGAATACTTCCTGAGCATAGAGGGAGAAGTAAGCCCTGACTGCTTCTGCCTCTATGGCCCCAAAAGCTGTGGCCCCAAAACAAACAACAGTAACAACAATACAATCAAATGCAAATGCATTAGCAGAATTCTCAGAATCTTCTATTCAGTTCCCATGTCATGTTGACCTATTTGCCCATTTGTATATCATTCACTATCTACAATGGTGATCTCCTTATACATGCAAAATTGCTTTCCTGTAGAAACATTGAGCTGGCATATTTTTATACCTGAATTTTCTGATACTATTTGATTATATAGCTATCTATTTCCCTTACATTACAATTTCATATTTCAAAACAAAAAATTGAAAAAATATTAAGTCCAAAACCACCAGGGAATTAAATATATCACTGTTACTGTCATCCCACTGCTCATTGATTTGCTCGAGTGGGCACCAGTAACATCTCCAATGCGAGATTTGTTGTTACTGTTTTTGGCATTTTGAATACACCACGGATAGCTTGCCAGGCTCTGCTGTGCGGGTGAGATACTCTCGGTAGCTTGCCGGGCTCTCTGAGAGCAGCAGAGGAATCAAACCTGGGTTGGCCGCGTGCAAGGCAAACACCCTACCTGCTGTGCTATCACTCCAGCCCCAGGGAATTAATTATGAAATTCAAACTTAAATTAAGTAAGGAAAAGTAAGGGAATGAATGTGGCTAGAAAAAGAATTTCATAAGGAATTCTCATGATTCTCATGACTAAATATTCAGCATCTTGAATATCAATTTTAAAATCTGAGAATAATAATAGTAGTTATTTTAAAAGTGACATGTGATTATTATGAAAATCCTGGGGAAACAACACATGAAGAGGCCAGAGCAATGGAACAGCAAGTAGGGCACTCCTTGCACTAGGCCAGTCCAGGTTTGATCCTGGAACCCCATAAGGCCCACCAAGCCAGCCAGGAGTGATTCCGAACTACAGAGCGAAGAGTAATTCCTGCGCATTGCAGAGTGTTGCCCCAGAATCATTCTCCCCGCAAAACAATGCATGAAACATTTCCGTATTTGTTATTACAAATTTTCTTATGAATCTACATGTCTCCCAAACTACTCATGTAAATATTTAGCACAATTTATATATTCAGTAAAAAAATCTAAAATTAGAAAATAGGAATGACATTCAAAAAATAAAAGTTACATAGAAAAATATAGAGTGAATAAAACCCATCTCTGAATAAATGAAATACATCAAAAGGACAAAGTTTCCTTTTGTTTCATAGAGGCTGCACCTAGTGGCAATGTTATTTCAAAGCCACTTTTAAGAGTGTTTGACCCTCCAGAACTGGTAATTAGTGCTCAGATCCAGAGGTAGTCAAGGGCCACCTAGACTATTCCTAGCACCTCAGGGGCCACTAGGGTTATGCCTTGCAGTATTGAGTATTGTAATTTGTAGCCAGGGATCAAACTTAATGAGTATTGTAATATGTAGCCAGGGATCAAACTTAATGCCTCATTCATGCCAGACATAGCTCTAACACTTAAGTAGTAAATGAATTTCAAAACTATTAAAAAAACTTAATTTACTATTTCTTCATTTTGTTATATAGCTTTTAAAAGTAAGTTTTCAAGATGAAACACAATATTATGCATGATTTACAAATGTTCCACATTCAGTAGGTTAGATATCTATTGGTGTGTGTGTGTGTGTTTGTGTGTGTAGAGGATCTTCATTTTATACAGTCTTCCTTGTCTATTTTTCTTTTGCTTACCTTATCAATGAAGTAAAATTCAGAAAAGCATCCCTCGAATGGATATCAAAGGGATCACCATCAATGTTTCCTCTTATGTTTTATGGTCTCAAGCCTAACATTCAAGACTTCAACCCACTTGGAGTTACGTTGATAGGTTGTGTAAGGTGGCACTCTCGTTTCATTGTTTTATACCCGCATACAAAAAAGTGTCCAGTTCTCTTAACAGTTTTGTACAGGGAGTTGATTTTAATATACATTTTTACAAAAATGTACAAATGATGGATAAATAAATTAAAAATGCTCAGCATTTCCATTTATTAGGGAAACATAAAAACTACAATGAGGTATAATTTCACACATATTATATTGTTAGTATGACTAATATCAGACTAGATCAGTACATTTCGTATATGGTCATAGATAGAGTGTCTGTGAACTAACAAAATGTTGATCATTATGCACAGAAAACTCTTGTGCTATGCTGGTGTGGATGAAGCTTTTGGCAACACACTGTACATTGTTCCTGAAAATATATTAAAAATATGTACTTCCATATTATATTTGATCCAGTGATTTCTGGGCATTGGTTTAGAGAACAAACACACACATGTAACCAGTATGTTTAAAACATATAAACCCATTATGCATGATTATGGTTCATTGTATAATTATTTATAATATCCAATATGTAATGAACTTATATGTCTGTCAATGAATACAAAACAGGTAAATGGGCTGGAGAGAGTATAAAAACAGGATGCTGCCTTTCAAATATTGAGCTGAGTTTAATCCCTAAAACTGATTATGAATTCCTAACCTTTGCCATGAGTGTTTCCTGAGCCCAGAGGCAGAGGTAAGCCCTGAGGGCCACCAATGTGGTCCAAAAAAACAAATCAAAAAAGGTAAACAAAGCAATAATAAACAGAGAGAGAGGACATGGTACACACACACACACACACACTCATTAATATTCATGAGTATATGTGCTTACACAATGACATTCTAATTTGCCATTTTAAAGAAAAATTAATATTATTTGCGACATTAATCAACTGAGTGTTTTGCAGCAAGTGAAATATTTCATACTGAGAAAGAGAAATAATGTATAATTTTACTTACATAAAAAAATGTTAAGAAAATGGCTGCAAAGTACTAAAAGCAAATAAAACAATCAAAAATTTATAGACCAGAGAATCAAATGATGATTATTAGAGTGAATGTGTTTAAGGATAAACTGTCTGATAATGTAAATTGTGTAGTGCTGGGTGGTGATAAAAATGTAGGTGACAATGTTTTCATAGTATTTTCACATGTAACCTACTCATACTGAACACCTGAAAACTAAAACTATATAATGCTGAAAACTAAAGCCCTCTGATTATTTTTTTAAAAATCTACAAATTCCTATCATCTAGCAGCATCATTTAATATGCAAATCTTGGAAGAAATAATAAATATAACCTATGTAATCACCCAGGCTTTGTATCATATATTTAAATTAATTGCATAAGCATGAACTATTTGTAAAAGAGACAAAAGATATAACGAATATTTAATTATAAAAGGAAACACTAAAGGAGGCTGAAAAAATATGCAAAGTTTACTTTCTTTGGTAATCAAAGATATGCAAATTAAAACCATAAGGAGACCTCATTTTACATGTGTTTTAAATTTATTCAACATTTATTTCACTGAGTATTCATTAAATACAAGGCATTGTGCTAAGAACTCCAGGGGCTATAAAGTTGGAGAATACAAAACAGGTGAACTGTTAATGCCAAGATTACAAAGTGGTGGAGGAAATACAAGTTCTGTGGAACTAGAGATATAATTGGTGGAAGATCATATGCATCAACATGCATGAGGGCCTGTGTCTGATCTCTAACATGCCCAATCCATGGAATTAGGTAAGAGAAACAGCAGTACCCCACTTTAAATGAGACTAATAATGAATGTGGCTGGAGCAATAGCACAGCAGGTAGGGCGCTTGCCTTGCATGCGGCCCACCCGGGTTCGATTCCTCCATCTCTCTCGGATAGCCCAGCAAGCTACCGAGAGTATCCCACCCTCACATCAGAGCCTGGCATGCTACCCGTGGAGTATTTCATATGCCAGAAACAGTAACAAAAAGTCTCATGATGGAAACATTACTGGTGCCCACTCGAGCAAATCGATGAACAACAGTGCTACAGTGCTAATAACGAATTGTGAGGATAAAATACCATCTATGAAAAAAAGATATATTCGATATAATTTATAGAGAAGTAATAGGAGACACTAATATTTAGCAACTGTTAATGTTGAAGGTCTAAAACATTATTTCTTTTGAATTTCTTTCTGAGACAACACTAACTCAATAAGTAATTTTAAGGGCAACTCAGAGAAGGGATCACCAACTATAATGTAGTCGAAGGCCATGTGGGGGAAGGGAGTTGCGGGCTGAATGAGGGCTAGAGACTGAGCACAGTGGCCACTCAACACCTTTATTGCAAACCACAACAGCTAATTAGAGAGAGAGAACAGAAGGGAATGCCCTGCCACAGTGGCAGGGTGGGGTGGGGGAGATGAGATCGGGGAGGGTGGGAGGGATGCTGGGTTTACTGGTGGTGGAGAATGGGCACTGGTGAAGGGATGGGTTCCCGAACTTTGTATGAGGGAAGCATAAGCACAAAAGTGTATAAATCTGTAAATGTGCCCTCGTGGTGATTCACGAATTAAAAATAAATAAATTAATTAAAAAATAAGTAATTTTAATATTATTCTACCTATAGGCTAAAATTAAGGTTACATATCTATATATTTGCTTTTTTAACATGTGAAGCATTTTAAGAACAAATTCCACTTTTTCCATCTTGGTTGGATCTTATAGACTTTGCTGGAATGGTTCAGGAGATTTGGGTTGTGTAAACAAACTACTAGAAATTATTTTCTTATTACAATAGAGTTTGAAATTTAGGAAAATGAGTGTCTTTTCTTTGCTTGACAAAGAAATAAATTAATGAATATGGAATTGCACGATCAAAAATATGCTTTAATTTACTTGCCCTATAGTTGATGACAAGGAAAGAGCTCAACTTACAAGACAAATAAGATAGTCCATTATGAATAACCATTTGAACATTGATAATAGCAGATGAGTAACGATGTTGTGACTATTAAGAGGGAAACTCAGGTATTAAATGACCTGTATTTTTTATTGTTTTTAAGGTGGATATTAATGGTTAGGATAAAACAAAGAAGTAAACTAATGAAGATTATTTGTTCAGTTTGAAACTTCCCTATTGTTGTTTGTCTAGATGTTTCCAACTTCATATTAGAAGATGCAATTAATCTAGTACACCAGTTAAGAAGAAATGAACAATACAATTGAATTGTATGTCAATAGATATCTGCGGTGGTTCAGAATAAAAAGAGTAAAGAAATGTTGATTGTGCATGGAAATATGCAAATTGTACCGTGTGGAAATTATTTCTGGGAGAAGATGAATATTGTAAAAAATTATATTAACAAAAGAGTAAATAGAATTGGAAAATAGGAGTAGCAGATGTTATCTTTTGTTTCTTATTTGTCAGCGCCAGCAAGTCTCTCATTCTCATCATTCTGATTTAAATTCTTATTGTCCAAGCATCAGGTGTTTGAACTTAATCTCAGCACTAGATAGGAAACTCCAAACAAACCTGGCACTATACTATGCAAGCATTGCTACCTATTCATTAAAAAAAATATAGAACCTGATATTGTCAAAATTTTATACACAATTTGTAAATATAAATTATGTATTTGTTACGGGCTTTCAATTAAAAGGATAAAAAAGTTATTTCCCTTCATTGTACATCTGTCTAAATATATAATGTCTCTGGTGACTATATTGGTTTATATCAACTGAAATAATATGTGAATACTATAAATAAAATCTTGCAACATGACTTTCTAAACACTCAGAATAATATACTTGCTCAAGATTCGGAAATTAATCTTAAAATCTGAATGGGTTATTTATTTTATTATGTTTTTATAGAGGCCTCACTCACAGAGCATGTGACTAGACCTTTGAGTGCTGTGCCTTTGCTGACAATGCAGTGCTCTTCAGTTGTGGGGTGGGCTGGAGAGGGCATGAGGGTCACATGCCCACAGTATTTAATTATTTGTATTCAAAGACTATATCGATGACATAGGTATTGACATTTGACCAGCAAAGGTACTACATGAATTTAAAATCAGAGTGACAAATTTTTGGTTAAAAACCTTTACTTTTACTTTTCTTGTTTTTTGTCTTTCAATTTCTTTGTTGCTAATAAATGGAAATAAAGTATGCTTATCACTATTTTATTCTATGTTCAATTGGGTATAAAAAATGGGCTGGAGTGATAGCACAGCAGTTGGGCTTTCAACTTTCAAGCGGCCAACCCGTGTTCGATTCTTCTGCTCCTCTCGGAGAGCCTGGCAAGCTACCGAGAGTATGGAGCCCATATGGCAGAGCCTGGCAAGCTATCCATGCATATTGGATATGCCAAAAACAGTAACAATAAGTCTCTCAATGAGAGACATTACTGGTGTCCGCTCAAACTAATGGATGAGCAACGGGATTGTTGGATATCATTGGTTTGTCCTGCTCCCCTTGCAACTAGGAGCTTAGGTTTATCAGTCACATCCATCAAAGTGCTCCCAAGTCACTCCCATTCCTTTGTTTATCTGTAACCACTTCTACCAGTTAATCTGCTCTTCCTCTAAACAAACTATTAATTTGTAAGGTCAGACCTTGCTAGGACAGTGAGCTTGTATTGTAAGTTAATATTGTCTTTCTCCTCTCTTATGTCTTTTGAATAGTTTACTTTAAAACAATATCCTTTTTGTATGGACAAAGAAAGACATTTATTAATATGCTATGGTAACATGGGATTTAATTGGCTTCAAATATTATTCACTCCCAGGCATCTGCTTTCTTGATTTAAGCCTCAGCTGTCCTTACTTCCTAGCACCCCCAAAAGTAGGGTCCCGATGAGGGACGGGACGGATCCAGGGCAAGCGGTGAGTTATGTGCTATCCTGGCATCAAGATGGGCCTGGCCAAAGCGCCTACTGCTTAACTATATGTTAAGAGCTTGGTCATGGGCACGTCATGTCATGATCCAAAAGCAATGACGAGACTAGGGCCCTGCTAGGGCTAGGAAAGACTAATCTGGCCTGAGCACTGTAGTCTGAGATCGAGATGACACCAGGAGAGCAATTCTATAAGCTTAATGCATCTCTTGCTATGTCCATACAAAATGATTTATAATATGAATACCTATATGTTAGTTGGACAAAGAGAGGAGAAACACACCCATGGGATTCCACTCTTGGGTGGATGTCCTGCTGAAAGAGATTCTGTCTTAGTGAAAGCATCCCCTAAGGGATAGAACTTTACCCACTATTGATTGTAACCACACCTATGCATAAGCCCCCAGCCCGCCACATCCAGAGCCGGATGCGGGGGGATTTAAGGTGGCTGTGAGATGGGGCTGGGGCCAAGTGCTGTCGAATTCCAGAGCCAGTCCCAGGGCCAAAGCTGGAGAAGCTAGATCGAGATCAAGATCCAGAGAAGGAGTATGAAGGAGGATGGGGGAGGAAGAAGCAGGAGGAGAATCAGAGGAG
This sequence comes from Sorex araneus, assembly GCF_027595985.1. NCBI lineage: Eukaryota > Metazoa > Chordata > Mammalia > Eulipotyphla > Soricidae > Sorex > Sorex araneus. The sequence continues at coordinate 173,098,705 of NC_073303.1, read as the reverse complement.
AATGGAGATGGAAATGGAATAAACTGCGATTGAAACCAACCATCTTGGCTCAATTCTTTCCTTCACCTGCCTCGTCATTGCCATTCAATCTCCCCGGTGCGGTGTTGCCTTTGCCTTTTCGTTTTCTTTTTTGTGATTTTACACAGGGATGATAGTATCAGTATCAGTATCACTATTTTAAAATAAAAGCTAGACCTTGGGGAGTAGTATAGCACACACATGCCTAATTCCTATCATCCCAAGTGTTATTACAACACCATATGAGCACAGAGCCTTGAGTAGGCCATTAGCACTGACAGATGTAGTCCCCCCCCCAAAAAAAAAGAGCTAATTGATATTTGGTACTTTTAATATGAACTCCTCTTTTATTATTTTTGTTGGAAGAACATTTACACGAGTAGTACGTATAGTGTCAACAAATGAATACACATAAAAGCATTTCTGGTTTTCATGATGAGTACTAAGTTATCTAGGTAAACCTAACTCTACATTTATAGTCAAGGCTGAAATGAAAGCTTTCTCATTCAGGTTACAGGTATTTCAGAGCACATGTATTTCTGACATAGTTTAAATCACTTTTTCTACTTACTTATAATAGCCAAAGGACCAGAAAGATTGTAACATGGGTAGGACAGTTTGCATGCAGCTGACTTGAGTTCGATCTCAGCACTCCCCATGGTCCCAAGGATACTTCGAAGAGTGATTTCTAAACTCAGAGCTAGTTGTAACCCCTGAGCACCAATGGGTCTGGAACCCCAAACAAGTAAATAAATTAACATACATTAAAAAATAAAACAGCACAGACTCTCCCCATTTAAGTAGGACCAAAATCATATTGTTTAACAAAATTCATCTCAATGAAGCTTTTTTTTTTTTTTGCTTTATGGGTCACACCTGGCAATGCACAGGGGTTACTCCTGGTTCTGCACTTAGGAATAACCCCTGGCGGTGTTCAGAGGAACATAGGGATGCTGGGAATCAAACCCGGGTCAGCTGTGTGCAAGGCAAATGTCCCACCCGCTGTACTATTGCTCCAGTCCCCCAATGAAGCTTTTTCTAGAAACCAAATAATTGCATTTTTTTTGGTGGAACATAATCAAGCATTTAATTTCCTGAGAAAATAAAATAATCCTGTCAATAACATGTTGTGACCTAAACATTAAGTACAAATTGTCTATGAATATTTTTGCTGGCTTTATTTTTAACCATTAAACTTAAACACATACACAACTCACCCATGTGTTGAGAATGGCAATGGGCCATTGTGTGTCTAAAAGTCAAGGAAAAATAATTTAGTAAATCATGGTCCTTTAACAAAATTAAAAAAAAATCCAAAAGTATTTTGAAAAATGTGCATTGATTCCATTAGAATGAATTAGACAGGCATAGCCTCTAGAGATACCAAAAGTAAAAATAAGTAGTAATGTATTTTCTAATATACACAGAGGCCATTAATATTTGTGACATGATATAACAACTACGAGGATAATACACTTCATTTATTTTTCTTTTAAATGATCATATTTTAAAAACTAACTGATATTACTAAAATCTTTTTACATTGGGTATAGAGGGATATCACAGTGGGTAGGGCATTTCCCTTTCTCACTGCTGACCCGGGTTTGAGTCCCAGCATCCCATATGGTCTCCTAAGCACTGCCAGGAGTAATTCATGAGTACATGAGCCAGGAGTAACCCTGAGATCCAAAAAGCAAAAAAAAAAAAAATTACATCAATTAAAAATCCAAAGCTAAAAATCTTTAAATACCTGTTTTTCCTATCATTTTATTTAAGGGTACATTTACATTAGGATAAATAATGTGATCAAGGTCAGTACTAAAGATAAGAAAGATTTACAGAGTAAAGTTACAAGTATAATATCCTTTGCTAATATTTTAAAACTTTTTAGTCATTTTCCATTTATATTGAATGTATCATGATTTGCAATATTGTGTATGATAGCTTCATGAATTTATTATTTCAACACCACATCCACACCAGAATGCCTCTTCCTCATACTTTTTAAGCAATTATGATTTCCTAAGAACTTTGAATAAGCTGAGGCTTGACTATATTTTTAAAATCCTCTTATAGTTCCATAGACTACATAAAATATTTAGGGCATTTAAAATAACAATTTAATTCAGTAATTTAAATAAATACTTCTTATATCAGTTGAAAATGTAATATTTCTCAACTAGTGCTTTGACTTTTTTGATGAGGTCTGTGGTGACTTACTGTAATCAAAAATTATAGGACACTGTGAACGGACAATGTAGGAAGCCATGAAAACCATATTATAGAAATTTATTTAGTTTCTTCTAATGTTGGGAGTCTATTCTTTAAATACACATAGCATATTTATTAAAATCAGAAAAGTAGCATAATTTAATATTAATGTATATATCTCATAAAGTATCAATTTGGAAATATGTTCTTTAGAGTTAAAGTGGCATAGAGTTTATAAGTTTCATTGGTAAAAACTTAAACAAGGGGGCAAGAGAAATATCACTGTACGTGGGTTGTGCAATTGTCTTGCACAAGTCCAATTGGGGTTCTTGTACCACATAATATCCCGTAAGGCCAGCCAGTAACAATACCTGCGTATAGATCCAAGAGTACACACTTCCAGGTGTGTCTCCTCTCCTCAAATAATTAACTTTATATGCAATTTTCTGCAATGGCATAAAGTCCTAAGAAACTCATTTTGTTTCAGATTTTCATTAAATATTTTAATTAAGAACTTAATTTATGAATATATAAATGTACAACAGTGTTGCATATGCACATGCATGTATTAGAAACACAAATATATTATATAATTATAAATAGGTAATTTGTACAACACACAATTGATATTACTCCACTTATAAAATATATTCTTTCCCCCTGCATCGATAGATAAAAAATGTGTAAACAATAACAGAAAAATTCAATTTTTCTCCTGTCTTCTATGAATGAGTGTGAATCATGATGTGTTTCACATTCTTCTTTGCTTTTTTATAAAGACAACATTAAGAGAAAGATCAGAAACTTACAAGTTGATTTCCAAACATTGAAGCAGTAAAGAAACTGGCTTTTGCAGTGTTGACATCTTTTGTTGAAACTGTGACAAACTCACTATGCAGCATAGGACATTTGTAAAATCTGAATTATAGTTTATTTTTGCAACCAAACCAATGAAAATATCAGCATTTTATGAATTTTAAAATTTCAACACACCATAAAAATACTTTTAATGATTAAGGAGTAGGTAACACATAAAACCTCCCTTTTAGAAGATATTTAGTAAAGTGTGTTTTGTATTAGGAGTGATTGCTTGAAATAACTAAAAAAGCAAATCAGACTAAAAATGGTCAGACTCCAAGTTGAAAAATGGAAAGATACTAAAAGTTATTAACCATACTTGGCATTATGTTTACATTTGTTGATCGCAAATATATAAACAAAATTGTACATTTCCCTTAATAGACTTATGGATATATAAACAAAATGCATGAAAATCTTGTGAATGCCTTAATGAAAAGGGATCATGAAAACTTACCTCCTCCTAAAATGAAGAAATTATATGCATATGTATATACATGTATACATATATATGTATAATAAAAACTATTGTGTGGGAGGGGCAGTGAAACTGCCTGCTGCCTCCTTAGGATGTAGCTGGTCTACCAGGAAAATGTCAACCCTGACAAAGAGATATCTTGTTACTTATTCTAAATATTTATCAGAAGCAAGCAGCAATTTTTCCTAGAAGAGAATAACATCAATCAGATCTTAAATTATTTCAATTATTTCTTACCATATTATATCTGTCTTGCCCCATTGTTTCAAGATAAAGAAAACTTGGAAATACTATATTTTATTTATTCAATGAGGTTTCAAAGATATCTTTTTTTTTTTAAATGCTGGGCAGGGCAGTTGGTCCATACCTGGAGAATGCTTAGAGCCTACTGTTTGCTCATCTCAGGGATAACTGTTGGCTATCTTGTGGGGACCATATGGAATGCCATAGATCAAACCCTGAGAGCACCCTACTTTTGCGCTATTGCTCAGGTCTGAAATTTTTCACAATGAATAGGTAACATAAATGAGAAGAGTAACCATGAAAAAGTATTAAATATAAGTTATAAAATAATGTGATAATTAAATTTAAGTATGATTAAAAGTGAATGAAATACAGAAATAAACAAGTCAAATGAATAAAGATCATCCATATTTATATATTGTATGCATGAATGTAAGATAGTATAATCAAAACTCATGATGAAAGAAAACATAATTAAAATTAGTTAAACTGAATGTGAATGGAAATATAACATCTAACCACCTCTGTTGTATAGAACAATATAATCCAAAGTCAAAAATAAGTATTTAGAAAAGCTAAAATTCATTATTTCTGCCTATGTGTATAGTACAGCGGTTAGGGCGTTTGCCTTGCAGGCAGCCGACCCAGGTTCGATTCCTCTGTCCGTCCCTCTCGGAGAGCCCTCCACGGTACCGAGAGTATCCCGCCTGCACAGCAGAGCCTGGCAAGCTACCCATGGCATATTCAACATGCCAAAAACAGTAACAACACGTCTCACAATGGAAATGTTACCAGTACCCGCTCAAGCAAATCCCTTAACAACAGGACTACAGTGCTACAGTGCTATGTGTATCTAAATGAAAACAAGAGGATAATAAACTATAAGCAATTCCAACAAAAGCTAACAAAACCTCCATGTTTCTTTAGAAAGAGATAGACTAAAAACATAAACAGAAGAGTAATATCAACATTGGGAAATAAAAGTCAATTATCAGTCCATATCTTATTAGAAAATAAAATTAGTCCATACACTGTATATGTTAATATTTTATATATGAGTGATATATTAAATGATATATATTAAATGAATACTTGCTTATGGGATGTCCATCCATGGCACCCATGCTGTCCCCTGAGTCCTGCCAGGAGTGACGCCTGAACTCAGAGGCTGAAGTAAGTCATGAGAACCACTTGATGTAGCCAAAAATACTAATTTCAGGTAATTTTCTAGTATATCTTAGCTACTTTGATTTTTCTTTACTCTCTCAATTGCACTTTTATGTTGGAATTTCCATTTCGTATTTTGAGCTTGTAAATCATAAACTCATTCTAGGAGTCTCCTTTTTATTCTACTTTTCCCCCTCGTTTTGTTTGTATTTTCTGAACTAGTGTTTTGGAATGATGTTCACTTGGATTTGATAGACCATTATTATTGGAGAGCTAGTGTAGGTAAAACAACTACCTTTAGGTGTCGTTTGTCTCAAAATGTTTTTGTTACCTCCATTAAATTTAAGAGACATCCTGGAAGCATTAAGGAATCTTTGTTGGAGTTTCTCTTCATTCAAGACATTGACTAAACCATGTGCCAAAGAGTTTTATTTGAGAAATACAATACAAATATTATGAGAGGTCCTTAGTATATGAGTATGTTTTCATGGATTTTTTTCTTTTTCATTATTTTTTAATAAAAAATTGTAATGTATAAAGTTATTGATAGTTGAATTTTAGGCATATAATTTTTCAACACCAGTGTCAACTTCCCTCCACTAGTGCTCCCGAAATCCATCCCCCCCACCCCGCCAGCCACCTTTATAAGCACATTACAAAGTTTGGTGTTTGATCTTGTGGGCAGTTTAGATCTTGTATTTTAAATGTTAATGGGTCTATGCTTTGGCTATATAGCTACACTAGTCTCCCACATCACCACTGTAACAGAAGCCTCAAATCCATTTCCCCAATAACGTCCCTTTCTCATTTTCTTTATGCCCACCTCTATTTCTCTCCTTCTGCATCCTAATCTTCTCTAAACTTTGTGGTGAAGGATGTTCTAGGCAATCCCTGTTCACTACATTATAGTTACTCATCCAGTTATTCTATTTACTACGGATATATGGGGTCATATTCTTTGTCTTTCTGCTCTGTCTTATGTCACACACACAAAAAAAGTTTTGTTTTGTTTTTTCTGTTTTTTTTTGCATTTGGGGGCCACACTCAGCCATGCTAGGTCTTACTGCAGGCTCTGTGCTCAGGGGTCACTCCTAGTGGGGCTCTAGGAACCATATCTGGTGCCAAAGTTTGAACCTGGGTCTCCAGTGCATCTGAAAACCTTTATGAGATTGTGTCCCCATTCTCCAATGAGATTAATGCCTCCATTCCTTCAGTATTTCTGATGCTATGTGGTAACTATGTGGAAATCCAAGTATTAGATGACCTGAGCTGTGCTCAGGGACTCATACTTTCCAAATCTAGTCTGTTCATAATTTTCATAAGTACCCTGAAACAGCTACATTGCTAAAATCAAGGGTTCTAGGATATTACTCAGAATTATAGGTGTCTTGCAGTAAATTTGAAGTTGAAGTCTAACAAACAGGTACATAGACTAGATATCATACCTTTGGTGGGTGGGAATAAGCTGGGTGGACAGGCTTTAAAATACTAATCCAACAGTGTGATAATTGGCCTGGGAAGAACATAGGGACTTTTTATAATCCTACCCTGAATATCCTCCACCCACTTTCTGTTCCCATAGGTCTTAGGGATTATACGTAAACTGTACGGTGACTCAGACCTAAATGGCAACTGACATGTCTGTCCTGTACTTGACATCTAGTTTTAAATGTTCCCAAAGGTGGCTTTCGATGCGTGTAACCTGGAAATGTTTTGTAGGCATGGCTATCCCTTAGCAAATGCAGTGGTCTGAAAGGGGCTGAAAGCGTTGTCTTGGCTATATAGATGTCCATCATCCATCTTCCTGAGCTGTTGGATTGGGACGGGCTCACCTCAGAAAGCTGGTCTCAGCAGAACTGCCAGAGGAAATAGACAGTGCATTATTGTCACGTTTCCTGTTTTCAGTTACTTCTTTCCTAGCTGAGTGGATTTGGGTTTGGGGGAAATCTAGGTGCTCCATCATTCCCTACTCATTTCCCAATACTTTAGAATATTTGAGTTCCTCCAATTCATCTTAGAACTTCCCTTTTCCTATATCGCTACTACTGAACCTGCCTGTAAGTCTAAGCAGAATTTCATTACTGGAGATGCTGTGTGGAGGATGTGGTGGTGCATAGGGGTATCAACTGGATTCAGCAACATTTTCTACTGGTACTCGTGATTTGGTATATAATTATGTTTTGGGAGTAGCTATTCCTGTTAATTACAGCAGCATGTTAGGTGAGCTCCCTCTAATTGATAATATTTTCCACATATATATCTTTATTATTTTTATTTAAGAACAACAAGTCTACATTCAAATATGCTAAATAATGGATTGGAAATAAAACAGAATGGCAATGATATACGGCAAATGCCTGAAATCAGATAGACTATAAAGTCAAAGAAATTAAAAATGACCTCATGGCTGATAGATTCTATAGCTGAAAAAAAGGCACTTGCCTTGCACATAGTTGACTCAGATTTGATCTCTGGTACCCAATATGGTTTCCCTGAGTTCAAAACCAGTCTGAAGCCCTGAGCATAATTGGTCCTAGAAACCAAAACTAACCAATAAAAGAAAGAAAACTTATAAAGAAGAGCGAAAGAAAATAACTGAGAAAATAGAAAAAAGATATTCATTTGGTGCAACTGAAAATTTAAATATTCTTTGATATTATGTGCACCAAACGTTTTGCTTTGCACAACTGGAGACTAGGGCAGGGATCTTCTTTTCTTGGAAGAAGCATACAAAATAGTTGAGAACGATTATTGTATTTGTCTATATATTTTTTTCACATTGTCTACTTAGGGTGCTGAAAGAAAGCAAGTAGAATCTCACAGCCAGATGTTTAGAAAGCTGCTTTTAAAATCATTATCTCATATAATATATTTGGTATGCCTTTTGTCACATCTTACACACCAAGAAATCCCACAGTTTACAGATACAGAAAGAGAATCACTGGACAGAAAAATGAGTGCAGAGTTTCTCAACAAGTTTGGTTCCTATTAGTCATTTTCTAACTAACTTGGTACTTTCTCCAGAGCCTTTCTCCTCTTCATTTTTCTATACCCACATTTTGAAAACCACTCATATCAAAACCACTTACGAAAATAATTTACTGTTTCTTAGAGAGATTTTTATTCTTTTTATAATTATAATATTTGTATATTACTTCCACCACCATTTTATTTTAAATGAATTCCCCGATAAGTAGACATACTAATAACTGTTTTAGAGAATCAGATCATGCCCCCTCTATACATAAATGATCAAATTAATATTACCTTTGCAACTATGTTAATAATAGGGAGTTTTCTTGTCAATGGGATGCATAACTAATTTAATGTGTGACAAGAAAATGTTTAACTGGGATTTCAACATCATCTGAGTTGTTAGCAGTAATAAATGTGCTATAGAGAACAAGATGACTTACTAGACTGAGGCAAGAACTAATCTTTGACATGAATGAAACTTTCTAAATTATACATTTTCAAAGAACAAGCCTAGAAGAAAAGTTCACCATATAACGAAAAGAAAATTCCTTTCTTTGAAATAAAGTTTCATGGTCCAAATTTCACTATTCCCAAATAGAATTTACTTACTCAACTGTATATGTTTTATTATCAGCCAATTTGAGTGAAAATTTATACTTCTTGTTTTTTTTGTGTATAAAACAAATAAGAAATGCCTCAAGTTAAGTTATTTTTTTTTCACGAAAATGGATGCTTCTATAATTAGAAACAAGAGACAGAACAAATTTTATTTTTCATTATGGCTACTAAAATGGACTCCAGTTAGAAATATTCATCACTTTCTTTGTCTTCATAGCATTCACAGTCACAACATGAGGAATGATACATATTTATAATATTTAATATGCATAAGTAAAAGATAATTTTTCTAAGAGAATTGAAAATGGCCATGAGCACATATGCATGTGGACACACACAATCATAGATATCAATGAATTGGCATGAGTATTTAAGCATATTTGGTGAATCAATTGTCTTGAGTTTTGTTCTTTTCAGGAGGGCAATAGCTGTTTAAAACACTACAACAGATACTGTTTTTAGATTTGATCTGAGATCAAATAGGTTTTACTGTCATCTACCTGACAGAACTGCAATGTGATCCATTGGCAAGTTGGTACAGAAAGCTTGGGTCAAGAGAAATGCTGTAATAAATTTAATTTTTTTCTTAACAGGTGCAACACTTGATATATACTTGAGTGTCTGTCAAGTTTACTTCTGGTGCTCTCCTTTCTCATTGTCAATACATCCCTACTGCTCTCAGACTCCTTTCCCTTTATCTTTCTCAATGCAAACTTGTCTATCTTCCTCACCAACTCTTGAGAATGAAAACATATTCTATTGTGATAAACTCTTTAACTCTTGTGCAGCCCTTAGATGTCTGTTCTTATGCTTCTACTGTAGAAACAAACAAGCACAATGTCAACAGACCTTTTAATACTTAACTCTAGATTTAAAGTTTTACTTAGATGTAATTAGACATTTTGAGGTAATTTAATCTGCCATTCCACAGGAGATAATTGTTGAGGATCGAACTAGAAGCTGTGCCTCTAGAAAGATTAGGTGTTGTCCAGTTCAGAGGGTGATGTCTGCCTCTTTTGTATTATACTTGTATTTAGACAAATTCTCTCATTTACATTAACAATGTGGGACACTGTAGTCTTTTGATATTGTGACCCCTATTATATGACTTTTTCTCACAACTGTCAACAGAATCCAATTAACATGTTTATTGATAAGATAATATCTCCCACTGGTACATATTAATAAGAAATACTTGAAAGCCTCTAACATTTAAACCTTTCAAAAAGATCTTTAAATGTGATTAAGTGGAACGTGCTTTATAGAAATTATCTCTGGAAAATTTTTCATAAAAAATATTAAACATGGGAGGCAAATTCTGTCCACTTAACAATTTGTCCATAGTTTCTGATTCTTTATGTCTATACCTATAATTCCTGGTTTTCCTACCTCTATTCCTCCTTTTTCATCATGACCCTTTATCTGTTCATTAATTTTCCTTTGTTTTATAGCTAAGATGTATTATTTCCTTCTACAAGATGTGTTTTTAATCACATTGTTATTTAGAAAATACTTCTTTGTCGACAAGTATTTTCACATTCCTACATTGTTAACATGCTTGGATTTTTATCTGTATAATGTAGGTGGATTTTACTCCTTGATATGTAGCAATTTCTTTCATTTTAAAAATAACTTGTCTCATCCAGTCAGGT